>NW_022194803.1:665511-837899 GCF_900067095.1 Fusarium proliferatum ET1 | reverse complement strand
TAATACTTAAGGTAAATATATAATTTAAATAATAAATAACTTAAGTGTTATATAGATATACTAAAGTATATATTAATACAACTAGACTATTAATATTTTTTTAATATTTAACTTAAGCTATAAAATATATATTTTATAGCTTAGTACTAAAAGAGTTAACCTCTATCTTAAAGTCTTAATTAATAGAAGTTAATAAGCTATTTATAAAATTATTCTATTTATTAAGTTATATTTAAAATATTAATCTTATAGTAATACTGTAATTAAATAGCTGGCTTAATATAACTAACTGTAAGAGGCTGTTTAAGGAAACATATTTAATTAATCTTACTTCCTTAAAATTGCTATAAATACCTTCTCACCCCCTTCTACTAATACCTCTCTATAGAACCCTTCAGACTCTATGTCCATATCCACTATACTTATAATGTTGGGTGTGCCTTCTCTAGGCTTAAGGTCGTTACAATCCAGAAAAGCTCCGCGAGTAAATTCCTCCTCTTTGATAATATCCCCAGTCTTCTTTATATGTATCTTGCTTACACGAAAAGCAAAGACGAAATTTCCATCGGCCCACCTCGTTTCTCGCTTTTCGCCAACCTCTCCTTCGATACCTGGTCCAATGCCGATAGAGGCGGTTCCACCGCTCCATACTGTACCGTCTACCTCGGCAGACACAATACCACCGACAGTGCGGGATCTGATTGTGTTAGCTTCAGCGCCAGTGACAACCTTTAGCCCGGTTATGATATAAATCGGCTTGCGGTAATTACTCAATTCGAGCCAGCGGCGAACTGACTCGCGATCAAGACATTGCTGAAGATAGCCTGGTGTCGGGATGAATTGAGTAGTTTCAAGTGTATCAAAAATAAAGGATTCCTTATTACTTCTATTATTAGTACTTAATTAAGCGATATTGATCTCTAAACTTACCTTTTTCTGACTTCAGCACTAACATCAACACCAAATCCCAGAATACTTAGAAATCGAGTTAAGATAGAAAAGCTCCCACTAATCAACTTCTCCTGTGTATACTGAACACTCTTTTTCTCAGTCTTAAAGACTCCTATGTCTTGCGATGGCACTATATTGGCAAGACTGATATGTGGCTTTTTAATAGAGGTAATGACATTGCCCAATTTGATGGGACCTTCAGGCGGATAATCCCATGTTGGTGCGTAGAAATAATAAAATTGCGGATTTGCCATAACTTAAGTTCAAAATAGTACTCTTTAACTGCAAGACGAGGAAAATAAAGAGAGGATGAACAAGCTTAAATTAATAGAATTTAGGGACTAAATGAAATGAATGGGGCTGAGCTAGGCATCGATAAGGATGCTGACGTGTTCCTGGATATCTTGACTGTTTATTGGCTACAGTGACCAACACAGCCTCAAGAGAGGATAAGTAGGTTCAAAATGGGGCTGAATTAGGCATTAATGAGGTGCTGACGTGTTCTAGGAAACTCTGACTGATTAGTGGCTACATTTATCAACACAGCCTTAAAGTGCGCAGTATGCAACTTACACTTCAGAGTAAATAAGATCTTTAAACTGAGCTAATAAGCATATTCAGGCAATCTATTCGCTAGCTGGGTCTACCTAGTGCATCTAACTATTTAAGTAATATAAGTGAGAAGTAGGTAATAGGAGTTTCTATAACCCTAACTTAAAGGAATAAGTTAATTTAGAGAGATAAAAATAGGATAAGTATGCCAGACATTATAATACTATACTTAGTTATGAACCATAATATGCATTAAATTTAAGTCCCACAGCATATACTAACCAGCTTTAGGTATTTTTAGTTCTCTTCTGCGTGACTCATTATTACCAATCCCAATCCGGCTCTGCTTCTGCCATTCTTACAGCTCCGGCAACCTGCTCAGATTCTTCTATATAGTAAGAAGAATCAGATCCTATTAAGGTGAGCGTCCCATACACAACGAGACGCCTACATTTCCTAAATAATTGTTAAAAGGAATATTCAAGCCGCTGGGGTATACACATACAAATGTCCAGTAAGAGAAACATTACCGTAGATCTCCAGGTCAGTCGTTTCAAGTGTACCTATAATTCTCAATTTGCCACATCCTTTCATTTTACCATTGACTAAAGTATAGCCGTTAACTGTAATATTTCCGTAAGCTTTCACCTTGCCGCTGTGAGATTCATTAGTTATCGTTCTTAACAAGAGGGAAATTCTACTCACTCGCATCGGATACTCCCGCTCAACAGAAGACTACCAAAGGCATCGACTTTCTCTCTTACTATAACATCCCCAGTCAAAGTTACACTACTGCCAGACTTAACTGACCCAATAACTTCAATTGGACCATTAACATTAATCTCATAGTCGGATTTGATACTTTTTGACCTCCTGAATGCCGATTGTGAATAGACGTGTTTGATTCCCACTTCTGCTTGCCTCTCAGTAGATAGATTCTTTGTTTGTTGTGTGGTCGATTCTGCTTTCTCCTTTCCTTTAGTTGGCTTTAATCTGTTTTTGACCTCGTCATTATAGCCTGGCAAGGGTAAATCGAAGCCAGACAGAGTTTCTTCTGACATGTCAGTAGCTGATGGCAATGAGCTTAGTGTAGATGATTCAGCTGGTTTTGGATCTTGAAATTCTGAATAGGGTTTCGCCTCGATATTTTTCGCCTCTAAGGCTGTAGGGTATTGGTCGAACCTAGAATCTTGATCCCCTAAAAGCATCGATTCTCCTTTAAGATTCTTCTCTACCGTTGCAGCCTCACTCTTCATATATCCCAGCATTGACTGGATGATTGGATCGTCTTCAGCGTCATGTGTTGAGTATTGGAAACCAAGGATATCAAGGGGTGGACTAGGTCTCTCGACCCCATGAACATTAAAAGGCTGGCCACGCGAGCCATCGAAGGAGTCGGTTCCGACATCGCTCGGTCGCCCAGTGTCCCACGGATCTCCAGATCCAAGCGTTGATAGAGCTAAATCGTTATCATCATCGCTCATGCCTCGAACTGTGCTCCTACTGCATGGACGCGATACATTAAGACTGCTACTGCCAATAGACGACCCAGAATCTGCTTCTTCAGAGAAAGTCGGTAGCGATATAAGCGCAAGAGAGCGCATGTGACCAGCGAGGTGATGCTCAAGAATGGTATCAGTGTCCGTCTCTTTTTTTCCGCAAAGAGGGCAGGAATGAAATAGCCTATATATCTTGCAACTGTTTCTGTTCGCCAAGGATCGTAGTTGAGCATCGTTCAGTCTACTCTTGTGAATGTCCCTTATGTGTGTAATATACTCTCTAGCGGATTTAAAAGGCGGCAAATCGCGATGGGCGGCGCACCTCCAAAACAGAGAATGGCTTTTCAAGTGATCTATCCACTCATCGCTATGGCTGTAAAGTACGTCCGCCTGTTCGCAAGATTCGAAAATACAAACATAGGGGTCCAGGTCTTTCCTGACGTGATTCCTAATCATGCGATCAGTTCAGTTCAGATTGATATCTTATGCAGCGAATGGGAAGAAATATACTCACTGCCATTTTCGCTTGTCTGAGACCTCTTGAATGGGCAGCAAGTGGAAGCAATAAGGACAGTTAATTTCGCTCCTTTTCAAAAGCTCGTTTTCTAGCAAGTGTCCATCTTCTGAGAAGCCAAGAGGAAGATGCTGAGAATTACTGTGATTTTCATTTTCGAGTTGTTTATACTTCTTTCTGACGGTATATCCCGGTGCTGGAGGGAAAGCAAGCGCCTCGTGATGGTGGAGCGGAACTGTTCTTCCATCTGAAACGATAGAGGGACTCAGAGCTGCATCTTGATATTTACGAGGATCGAGACTTGTTGCACTCTTTTTTGGAGAATTTACCGGCGTTACCGGGATGGGTTGCGTTGAAGGTCCCGAGGCCTTTTCATCTGGCAGCAGCCGTTTCTCAGTCTGCATCTGTAACATACCATGGCGGTACCTTCTGTACAGAATCCTTTTCCGCCGTAGAATCATGCTGCAGGCCAACCGGT
Organism: Fusarium proliferatum ET1; assembly: GCF_900067095.1. NCBI lineage: Eukaryota > Fungi > Ascomycota > Sordariomycetes > Hypocreales > Nectriaceae > Fusarium > Fusarium proliferatum. Next base: position 833,905 of record NW_022194803.1, on the reverse strand, counting down.
TTTGAATGTTGGCGGATAGATTTGGAAATCTATCTGCGATGAGGTGAGTAAAGTGTGACAGTAGAAGTGGTTCTACATCATTTCCCTCGTCATCCTTTATGGTGAAATCACCAGCTCTGAGGGTCTGAGCATGTTTGCTGGCACGACGAATAGTGTTTGAGATCTTATTGAGCCGACTGATCTCAGCAGCAATGTCCAGCATAGACTGCTGGAAAGCTGCATTTGCAGTAGCCCGGACATTCTTCTCTCCAGACTCTAAGATAGAACCCAAGGCTTGCAAACCTGGGCGCAGTAAGTTTCAAAGCTCCAATGTCAGATTGTATCATGTGGTAGACTAACATATTTGACAACGATAGTTCAACGTTTCTAGCAAGCCAGTAACAATACCCACGACGTCAGAGGCGTATCTGAGTCGATGGTCCATAGCTGCAGACCCTTGGGTAAAGACACCAATGCCGTTGGCCCAAGTAGAAAATCTCGCAAGTTGGTCCTCCACGATTGAAACCTCCCGGGGGTGAATAGATGCCGCACTGGAGAGACACTTTTGGAAGGACTCAAAGCACTCATTAGCACAGTCAGAAATTTTGGGGCCTTCCGGCTTCGTATATGCATGCTGGCTAGCCATCGCGGCGAGTGTTGATATTGGAATTCCTCTGCGATACGATGTTGATGACGGTAGGTGGCGGGGTCTGGAGGAGTGGGGTAAGCCTAGCCTGGCCAAAGTCCAGCGATTGGTTAGATTCGCAAACTCGGCTCTAACAGATAGGCAGTCCAATTTAACAAGCCTAGATAAACTCTAGCCTCCTATAGTTACCACACGAGCTTGTAAGGCCCCTAGGCGGGTTCGAGGCTACATACCAATACTCAAAGACTAACGCCACTTCCAATGCCCGGACTACCTGCTGGCTTTTACCGCTTGATGAGTTTCATTACTTTAACATGTTACGGAATGACCGTCCCTTGATGATGTGTCAGCATTACCCCGCCTCCCGTTCAGCCGCAAATGTGCGTCGAATCCAACTTTAACAGTACTTATTCCTGAAACTTCTGATACCGACTTTATAATCTATAAACAGCACGGTCAAGATGAACTCCAGTACGAATCTTAGCAGTGGCATCCAGGACCTCCTTGTGGATACAGCGGGGACGGTCATTGAAGTTGCAAAAGTAGCTTACCTCAACGCGGCCAACCAAGAGGTCAAAGCCTTCTATTGTCACCTTGGCTACAATTGCTTCAGATTACAAGTGAGCTTGACTCGCGCGCGCCAAGAGTCTATTGAAATAGACAAACACTGCGTTGATCAGGCTATTTCAAGTCTCAATCTCCTAATACCAGAAACTTGCCTGCAGGAACTCCCGGCTAATCTTGTTATGCACGATTTTCGACTGGAGTCAATCAATCGTTTGTGGAAGAATATTCGAACAGGATCAGAGAGCTTAAAGGCTGAATTCGTGCAGCGATGGCTGAGCCAAGACCTCACAGAAGAGCAAAGAAATGAAATTGACAAGACGCTTGAGAGAAGTGCCGACGTGTTTGAGACGAGCCAACCCGAGCAGCCTCTCCGAAAGTCCGCCACAACGCTCGAAGCACTCAAGACTATAGAGCCCCAACTCGCGATTGGAACAGCAGCAAATTCCGTCTTTAATTCTCTGATAGCCTGCAAAGACTGTTCCTGCCATCCTCAGCATGATTTTAAAGCTAAACTCGAGTTGGGCACATATCGAACACCTGAGAAGAAAGCAGCTTATCAGAAGCCCGTACGGAGAAACCATACGGATGAAGACCTTGATGCCATAGAGATGGGAATGTTCCTGTCTATGGAACGTGGCTGGCATGAGTTTCGCGTACAGGCAGTTAAACAAAGGGTTGTGCGCTTCAATGACGCAGCAGAGACTATGCCCCATAAAAGGAAGAAAGCACGAATGGCAAAGATTGAAACGTTATGCAGGCCTATCGCTAAGACACGAGAACGACCTCTACAGCGCCTACTTCTACGACTGGAGAGTGGTAAATTGTTTGAGGTTCAGCATGAAAAGAGTACCTTCCAGATCGATAGCAGCACCAAACCTGTATCCCTCTTAAGATGCTTAGAAGATAAGAGGGACCTTTTCACGGAGAAGACAAAACGAATATTATCCCTAATACTCGGCTATACTGCTCTTCACCTATGCAGCACGTCTTGGCTACAGTCGAATTGGGGATCATCAAATATTAAGTTCTTTCAGACAATGGCTTGCAAGACACCATTAAGACCATTTATCGAAGTTCACCTTCAAAAGGAAGACACTTGTGAAAGGTCAGATAATGATGCCGAGTTAATTGATGATCTGAATTCTGGACATTGCTGTCCTGAATTGATCGCTCTGGCTATTGTGCTCATGGAGATTTATTTCGTCAGGCCATTTAGACAACTGGCATCAATGCACAACATCTCGCTTATACCAACGGAAAGCGGTTGCATAACGCTTGTAGATGTTGACCAAGTTTTTGGGAGAGTTGGAGACGGTGAGGAAGGCTGGAGAGCTCAAATCCCAGAAGATTCACCCCTACTCGAGATCATCGACAACTGCCTTGACGTAAAGCTTTGGGGAAATATAGAGGGTGAACCACTCAGTGCTGAAGAACTGAGATCTCGAATATATAAGACTGTCGTCTGGCCCCTTGAGCTTTACTTGACTCAGGGCTTCAGCCAGATCCACATCGACACCGTGGATCAATATGCTAAGAATCTTGACTTTGGACAATGGGGTCAAGAGATCACAGGATCAGAAGCAAACAATCAGTCAAGTTTACTATCCTCTGCTCATACCAGAAAAGGAAGCATACCTCCATCCATACCATTGGTTCAAACACTTCCTATCAGCACAGAATTTCAAAACTCGAGACAACCGTTATCACAGTTGCCTCCTGTTATATCATACAAGCCATCCGCCGCTAGCCTTAAGCCGGCTTCTGATGCCTTTTATGGATCCCCTCAGTTCTCCGACAACCAGTCGGAGGCTTCTGTGACAGGGTAAGTTATCCCGGCTGGCAAATTTAAGATTCAGATTTTCACCTAACACATAAATAGAGTAAAGCAGTACAGAGCCTGGAGAGCCGAATACAGAGATGTACATAAAAGATTTCTTGGTGACATTTTAGAAGGTCTTCCTTCAGAGCCTGTCCGGGTTGCTATACTTGATACAGGAATCGACAGAGATCATCCTATGCTGGAGGCATGTGAAGATAGGCTTGATGACCAGAAGAACTTCTATGATAACACCCAGAGGATTGTGTCAGATACCCACGGACATGGGACTTTCGCCGCAAGTCTCCTATTGGACTATGCACCAGATGCATCTCTATACATCGCTAAGATTGCTGATAAGAAAAATATGACACCCAATGTGGAACATGTGGTGGATGTGAGCAGTGACCCTCTTTATCTTCTGGTGGAATACTAAAATTCTTAGGCAATCTACCACGCTGTTAACATATGGAGGGTCGATATTATCTCCTTGTCTTTTGGGTGGCCTTCCTCTGATATCCCAGGGTATAGTGCAATAGAAGACGCCATATATCATGCGTACTCTAAGAAGGTTCTAATGTTCGCTGCTGCTTCTAATAGTGGCGCCAGATTAGGGAGAGCATACCCAGCAAGCAATTCTCAGGTTATATGTGTCCATTCAACAAACGCCAACGGTCAAGCTTCCGATTTCAGCCCAACAGCAGAACCAAATGCCCTTAACCTTGCAACTATTGGTGAATCTATTGAATCAGCATGGCCAGTACTTCTAGGCAATGATTCAAATTCAGACTGCCTCAAAACTCGATCTGGAACATCCTATTCAACGCCGATAATGGCAGGCATTGCAGCCTTCCTCTTGCAATACGCGCGAACCCATCTTCCAGCAAATGTGGCACTAATGCTAAAGAGAAAGGACAAGATGGAGGTACTTCTGAAGAGATGCGCAATTAGGGGTCCAAATTACAAGCCCCGCGATGGTTACTTCTATGTGCATCTAAGTCTGCACAACCATAACCTATTTGGAGGAGACCAAGAGTGTATAAATGCTGAGATTGTAAGGGCATTAAAGCTTTAAGGGGTTTAAGCCAAGCTAAATATAGACTGGAAATTAGTTATTCTTGCATTTATTATATTATTTAAATAGTGATTTTCTTCTTACTAAGAGAAATATATAAAGAGCTTTATATAATATATAATATTTTAATAATAAATTAAATTTATTTTTTTAACTTTAAAAGATTAAATCTACTTTTTTATAATGTTATTTCTTTTTAATTAGTTTATTACTTCTTTAAGTTAAATTTTTAAAGTAAATAATAATTTTATTTAAATCTCTTAAATTAATATATAGGCTATAATTACAGTTAACCTTAATTTAAATTATTACTTTTTTATTAATATTACTTTATCTATTTTTAAATATAATATTAATTAATTATATACCTTTATATATATATTTAATTTATAAAGGTTAATTTAACTTTTACTAACTAACTTATATAATAAAGTTAACTTAATTCTTTTAAATCTATATAAAACCTTACCTATCTATAATAGGTGTAATAAATTATAGTAAAGTTTATAGAAAAACCTATATAAAATAAAAAGGCACTATTAATAATATAGGGTAGAGTTTATAGAAAATATAAAGGGTAGAATTTATAGACATTTTAGTATATAAAATAAATAAAATTAGTATTAATTAAAAGGTAAGTTCTAGAAAAGTATTCTCCTAAAGTATAAATTAATTTAAACCTAAATTGCAGTTAAGTAATATATTTAAAGTTTAGCCGTTTTTTTTTATATAGTTAAAAGTAACTAGAAGGTAAGTATTATAATTAGTAAAATTTAGTAAATTATAGTTATCTATTATAGAAGGCATAAAAGTTAGGTATTATAACTAAATAGGATATAGCGCTTATATTATATATACCCTACTAGTTTTTATTAATTATAGATTAATTTATACTATATTAAGGCAGATTTACTATAAGTTATCCTACTAACTTACAATCTAACTTATAGACTTACTATAAGTCTAACTTATATAGCCATAAGCCCCTATAGTATATATATATACTTATTTAGCATTAAATAGAACTTAATTTATTAGCTATTAATAAAACTTCTTTATATTAATAAGCCTAATATATATTAATTAATTATTAAGAGATATAATAATTAAGCTAAGCTTAGTATATATGCCTTATATTTCTGTAAATATAAAACCTAATATAGACTAGTTTCCTATTTAAAACCTATAACTATTTCACTTTTACTTACTAAATTCCTTCTTAAATAACTTAAGAACTACCTAATAAGTCTTTATATTATAACTGCCTTTACTATATATATTATAGCGCTAACTGCCTAATTACTTTAACCTTACTTAATTACTACTTCTTAATAATTTAGCTACTACTTAAGTATTAATATCTATTTAATTAATTATTTATAATACTTTTTATATAGTTATAGTCCCTTTTTTTTATAATTTAATCCTTTTTACCTTATAGTACTAACTTAGTATCTTATTTATATCTTAAAGATTATAAAGTTTAGCCTTTAATAAGGTTACTTTATATATAACTTCCTTTATTGCCTTTATAGCTAACTTTAAAGCTTTAATAATAGACTTTAGGGAGCTATTATAATGCCTTTTAATTTACTTTTTAAGGTATTTAGACTAAAATTAGGCCTTAATTACTGTCTTTAGGGTCTTTAAAGCCTATAATATTAATAGTTAAGTAGCCTTTTTAGGAGGCATTAAGGTCTATAGCTATATATTAAGCTTTAAGATTATAGTTTTTAGGTTAAAAGAAGTAAGTCTAGTTTCTTTAAAACCCTATTAGATATTACTTTCTATAAAGATAGCTTTAAATACAATATAAAAAGTAAAAAAGAACTTAATTTTAAAAATATAAGTTATAAAGTATTTAATTAAATACTCTATTTCTTAGCTATAAGCCTTTTTTAATGGCTGAAAGTACTTAATATTAAGAGGCTAGAGTAAATATAATATATAAGCAGGCTATTATAACCCTAGCATTTATATCACATATATATAAGGGACCTATAAAATTCACTTAATAAGAATACAATTACCTAAACTAATTATTAAAAGGTATATTTAATAATAGACTAATCTAATATAAGACTAACTAATATTAAACTAATAGTAATCTAGAAATATATTATATAAAAATTAATAATAACCTTACTTATAGTTAGCCTTACTAAAAGATACTTTAATATATAGAATATATTAATTTACATTTCTATAGATTCTAGCTTACTAATTATTAATAAAACTTCTTTATATTAATTAAGCCTAATATATATTAAACTTACTATTAAGAGATATAATATTTTAATAACTACTTAATATTATACCTTATATAATCTACTAATAATAAACCTAATATAGCTTAATTTATTTATAGTTAAGAACTAACTGTTATATATTAATAGCTTTTATTTAGATTATATTATATTATACTAAATAATATAAATATAATAGCTATATTAATCTAACCTGCCTAATAGTATCTTACTGCCTTTATTAATAACCCTCTTATTAACTAAATTATAGAAGATAATAATAATAACTATTTTAAAGAAAAAGATAAAAAAGTTATTTAATTTTAATAGTAAGTTATTAATATAACTATTAAAATAGCTAAGTTTTATTAAATACTTATAGAAACTATAAACCTTTAAGCCTAATAGGTAATAAATAATTAAAATAGACTTTAAGAAATATAAAACCTTATAAATACTATAGTAATAGATAAAGATATTAGAGAAATACTTAAGCCTAACCTACCTAAACTATTTAATAAAACCTTTAGTAAATTAGCTGTATTTCTTATTTAATATAAAGCCTTTATAATTTACTATTTAATTTAGTTTAAAAAAGAGTTTATTAAAACTATATATATTATAAAATACCTTAAAAGTATAGCTATATAATAGTTCTAATCTATTATAAAGGACTATATTAATAAATCTAAATTAAAATAATAACCTTAAATATTTATACTTTATAATAATTTTAATATATTTAAAAATACATTTAAATAAGCATTTAAAATAATTAATAAAAAAGGATATACTAAATAATATATTAAGTCCTTAAAATAAATTAAATTAGCTTTTAAATATATAGTAAAATACTTATTTTTTTTTCCCTTACTATTAGCCTTATAAGGCTATTAAGCTTCTAACTTTATATATAAAGGCTTAAATAATAAGGCCCCTATAGTAGGCCTGTATCTTAAAGGTCAAAATTATATAAGGTTTATCTGCCTTAGTGGTATAATTACTGCCTTAATTAAGCAGTCTTAATACCACCTTTTAGCAGCTATATTAGCCTTTTTCCTTTACCTTACCTAAAAGATCTTAAATTAACCTTTTTAATTAGGCTAAATCTATTATATTTAAGTATATTCCTTAACCTGACTTTCTATACCTATTAGTTATAGTTACTAATATCAATTATAGCTACTATTATAATACTATATAATAGCCTGCAGGCCAATTAGGCCTATTATATAACTAATTATAACCTTATTAATATAATTAAATCGGTATTAATAAAAGCTATAGGCTATAAATACTATAAGCTTTATATAATAGCTATAGCTATAAAGAAGAACTTTTTATTAAGGAATTAATTTAGCCTAATTAAGATAGCTATTTTTAACTATATCCTAATTAATATAATTAGTTATATAGATTTAGATATTTTATTTTATATAATATCTCTAGACTGGCTAGCTAAAAAGCTATTATAATTAAAAGACCTAAAAGAAGCTATAAGGTAAGGCAGGACCTTAATAACTAACTAGGCTACCTTTCTAGCTGCCTTTTTAGGCCTAAATTTAGCTAGCTATAAAGAGTAACTATAAAATATAATTATTAAAGCTAAGTATATACTTAACTTCCTCCTGCTTATATAAGGGTTAATAGGCCGGTTATAGTTTAAGACTATAAAAGTAAAGCTAGAATAAATATAGGGTAATAGCAGGGTTAGACTAAAGGTTTAAAGGAATTAGGTTAACTTTTATATAAGTTAGTTGGCAAAAGCTAAATTAACCTTTACTAATTGAATGTATATATAAAGGTATGTAACTAATTGACCTTATATCTAAGAACTGCAGATAAAGTGATATTAGTAAAGAAGCAGTGGTTTAAACTAAGGAAGTATATAGTATATTAGCTTTTTTATATATAAATTTAATAGAAAATATAAGTATTTAAATTTTATAATCTTTTTAAGATATCTATTTAGAAATATAGTTAAATATAATAAAGTATAATAATAAAAGGTTTAAGCTAAGACTTATTAAAAGAAATATAATATTAATTAAGATAATAGGCCTTAAGGATAAGACTACTAAAAAGGGGAGATTATATTATAACCCTAGCATTTATATTATATATATATAAAGGACCTATAAAATTTACCTAATAAGAATATAATTACCTAAACTAACTATTAAAAGGTATATTTAATAATAGATTAATTTAATATAAGACTAATTAATATTAAACTAATAGTAATTTAAAAGTATACTATATTAAAATTAATAATAACCTTATTTATAATTAGCCCTATTAAAAGATATTTTAGTATATAAAATATATTTATTTATATTTCTATAGATTCTAGCTTATTAGCTATTAATAAAAACTTCTTTATATTAATTAAGTCTAATATATATTAAATCTACTATTAAGAGATATAATACTTTAATAACTGCTTAGTATTATACCTTATATAATCTGCTAATAATAAACCTAATATAGCTTAGTTTATCTACAGTTAGGAACCAACTGTTATATAGGCATATAGAGTATAATAATCTTATTTTTCTTATAATATCTCTTAAAATCGGCCAAGTAGTGGCTTTTATAACCATTAAGGATTGAAAGACAATAAAGACTAATTAATTAATTAATTATAGACTAATTAAAGTACTTTAGCTACTTAAGACCTAGCTTATTATTTATTTACCTATTTTAGCTTATTATAATAACCTAATCTAATAGAAGGTTATATTCTTAATATTAATTAATAAGGTAATATTAGCCTATATTAATAATAACTAGTATAATTAATTAACCTTTTATATTAATTACTTAAATTACAGTAATCTATTTCTGGTTTTTAGGCTATATTAATTTTAGTCTTTTTTGTATTTTTAAACCTATAATAGCCATTCTAGCTATAATAAGGCCTATTATAAAGCCAGTTTTATTAAAGTTCTAGATATTATTTAATTAAATACTATACTTTATAATTATATTCTATATAAGCTAAAACTAGCTATAAATAATAGTTAGATCTTTATATTTAGCTCTCTAATAGTTATATCTCTAAAATAAATATATTTTTAGCTCTAGTTATTACTTTATAAAGTTATAAGCCTAGCGCTTACTAATAGGTAATATATTACAGTTAGCTAATAGAGAATTAGCTATTTCTTCTATAAAATATAGTTATAAGGGAAATCCTTATAAATCTAGATTAAGAATAAATTAGACTATTATTTATTCTTTTAGATTAAATAGTTTTTATAATTTTAGGATATAATTATTTTATAATTATATATTATTATAATAGTTATTAAGAGTATTGCAGTTAACTTATTATAGTATTATAGTATATTAGGTATTTAATTTAGGGTTATTTTAAAGGGCCTAAAGTATAAGAAGGATTCTAGCTTTATTTAATAATTAAGGCATACTTTATAGTTAAGAATTAACTAATTAGATAGTTTAGATATAAGATAAGGGATTTTTAGCTAATATGCTTATCTGGCTAATATGTATATTAACTACATTATATATAATTAAAGTTATTATAATTAATTAAGATAAATAAAAAAGTGTTTTAAGCATTTAATTTTATAAAATCTATATATTATAAATTTTTAAAGTTATATTAATTTAGAAAAAGAAACTTATTTAAGTATATAATTTAGTTAAATATTTAATATAACTATTATATATAATTAAAATTTAATATTTTAATACTATATCTATATAAGCCTACTTATAATAGTCAGTTTCTAAACAGGTAAACTAATCTATAATAGGTTTATATTTACAGGATATATAAGGCATTAAATTAAGTATATTAATAAAGTATTATATCTCTTAATAGTTAATAGTATAGGTAAGGCTTATTAAGATAAAGATATTTTATTAATAGCTAGTAAGCTAAGTTCTATCTACTGCTAAATAAATGTATATATATATACTAATAGTGCTTATATAGAAGCGATATAATGGAAGGTTATCGTCAGTCCTGGAGCGATACGGTCCTAGAGCGCTATCAGTCTTAAGTCTATCAGTCCTCAGTCTGGTTAGTTACTGCAGTAGGTTTTACGGTAAAGTTTTTATAGGGTCTATATAATATAACTGCTAGGGTCGTAATATTACTATAAAGAGTTTATTTAATTTAATATTAATATAAAGCAATTTTATATTTTATAAATATAAGCTTATAATATTTAAATAGTTATATAAATTAAGTAGTAATATAAAAGGAAACTAGCTATTAAGTAATACTTCTTTAAGTATTTATAACCTTAATATAAGCTTTATACCCCCCTTTTCCTACTTACATTGGGTCTCGGTCAGAGACCCTTTGCCTAACTGGAACCACTTCTTTCCAGCCTCCGCAAAAACAGCCATCTTGTTCTCATTGGGCTTATATAAAGGCCAAGTGATCTTTCCAACTTGAGGGTTCTGCTTGGGGTTGTTTGCAAAAGAAAGCCACAGACCTTTATACTAATTAGTAACCTCCTAGAGAAGTGTAGTTAGTGAGACCTACCTTGCATGCCCTCGGCAACCTCCCATTCATACTTAGTGGAGTTACCGCGGTACTCGTAATGTGTTCCGAAGAGCAGAGGAAGCTCCGCTACGTTATGTGAGAAGATAATCCGCAAATCGAAATGGTGTACTTACCGCTATGGGTCGCACCGATCCAGGGCAGGGGAGTAATATTGGAGAAATTTCCGGTGTAGTAATATCTGTAAGTTGGGTATCCGAACTTGACACGGTTTCTGGGATAATGGGTCAGCGACACGAATGTTGCAGCACATGGGGGTACCTACTTGACCTCAGCAGCAACTGGGCAGACGATAGCCTGTAGCCCAATAGCAGTCTGGGCTGGTGTCACGCCGTTAGGATCGTATGTGCCGAAGCCAGCACCTTCGTTGGCATTGTTGCCAAAGATCCATGGCTATGGCATGTCAATAAGACCTTCACCATAACCAGCGAAATACCTGTGCAACTTACCACTCTGGTCACCAAACCTCTCGCAAGTCTGTCGGTCGTATTAGAGAACGCTGTGACGTTGTCTCCAACAGGAGTAAACGAGATCGTCGGTGTCTCAGAGTAGACCTTCTGCAACTTCGAACCATCGACCTGTTGCATGCAGGTCAATTGCTTCTTACCTTCCAATCCCTTGCAGCCGACCTTATCGGCAAGGGTGTCGAAACTGGAGTGGTTACCATAAGCCTTAGCCAGCATAGCCGGAGCACCTGAATCAGAGATCAAACCCTTGACGATGAGGTCCTTGGGATAAGCGTATCCGTACATGCCAACTGAGCCAGCACCAGCAGATTGGCCCCAGAGGGTCATCTTATGAGGATCACCACCAAAGGCTGCAATGTTGTCACGTGTCCACTCAACAACCATGCGCTGGTCAAGAAGGCCGACGTTTTGTTGGGCAGCTTCAGCGTTGGGAAAGCCAAAGACATTGACGCGATAGTTCATGGTGACAACGATGTGAGACTGAGTCTTTTGGATCCACTTATCGGGGATCTTGTAGAGCGAGTCTGCACCACCACCTGTAAAGCCACCGCCGGGGATGTAAATAAAGACAGGCAACTTCTTTGCAGTTGGTTTCAACGGAGCATAGACATTGAGATACAAGCAGTCCTCAGAGTCGCCACCATTGATAAGGAACTGGGTCATGTGCTCGGTGTAGACTGTTGGGTTCTTGCTGATGATTTGCTTGCATGACGGCGCGTACTTCTTGGCTGAAACGTGCTCTGAGCTGTGCTTTCGCTTGGGGGGTTTGAAGCGAAGGGACTTGAGAGGAGGTTCGGCGTAGGCGACACCGAGGAACTGGCGAACATCCGGGGCGGTCTTGTTGATAAAACCTGACAGATGACCGCTGGTTGTCTTGATATTCAATGGGGCTTCGGATTGATAGTGTAGTCCACGAGCATCGGTGACAGTGCACGCAGCTAGAGCAACTGCTAAGAATGATGTGAGAGACTTCATCTTTCCGGGAGTTGATACTGGAAAGTCTCAGTTCTCTCTATCGCTAAAGTATCGTTATATATATAGTAGTAGACCAGTATATCTGCATCTACAGTCAAATGGCACTATGTGCCGAGATGCCGTTTCATCATGGGGCGGATAAATCTTTATCAATCGCTTAATGAACCATCTGGGGTAGTGGAGCTTGGAGTGAGGTCATACGCGGAGAAATCTGGGGAGAGGCGAGATTGTGGGGAAAGATCGGCAAATAACATGCCTCAGCCGCTTTCTTGTCAGGAACCGTTTATCCACAAGGTCACACTAATAAGACCGATGTCCGTCTTTAAAAATTGAGATCACTGATTCTGTGCAAGTGGATATGTTTCCCCTCATTCTGTACATGGGATACCTCGGCTTCGGTTTAAATTACAGCAATCCGACTGCTTGATCAAGACTCGGTCGCCTTTCTACAGCCAAGGTAGGGTAAATTCTTAGCACCGCCATAAACTCGCTCCCAGAACGTTATACCAAAGGCAAAGCCGCTTTGTTGACAATTATGTACCAAATCAGATGTTATCCCTAATTTCAAAGACGTGTTTAATACCTTTCCTTTATTACAAACTGAGCGGCAGAGACAGAGCACTAAAGCCATAATATTTATCAATGTGCATATTAAAATGCCAGTATCCACATCCGAGGTTTCTCAAACCTGGGTTTCTTTATACAGTCCAACCATTGTCATGTCGAATCAACGCCTGGATGGTCCATTCTGCACTGGGAACGGCCCATGCCCGCCCATTTGCATGATGACCGTATTATCAATGCATTGCATGTTCCTCTGAGTGTTAGCTGAGCACAGATTAGCTTTGCTCAGTCCAGGCCATAGCAAGGGTCTATCAACATACCTCTACATTGCGACTCGCAGCATTGATCTCCGAATCCAGTACAGGAAGCTTTTAAAGACACGTCAGCTTTCAAATAGGGATATAAACTTCAAATCAAAGACGTACAGCCCACAGAGAGGTAAGGTGGCCTGGCCTTGGCATGGTTGCGAGGATCACGGCAGTCATAGCATCTTCCTCCTGCAATGCGTCAGTAAAGATTTCATATAGAGTGATCAATGGTATACCCTTGCAATGGTTGGAGTTGCATTCCCAATCATTCGAGCACGGCGCTACGTATCAGTGAGTACAATGGCAGCAAGACATGATTTCCTGTTTGGCTTACAGTCTACTGAAGCACCGTAGCATACGCTGTCTTCGAGTAGTTAGTCCCTGTTCCGGAGCCTTCTGAGGGATGATTTGAGGATACTTACCACGGCAATTGACGAATTCGTCGCAGTCCGCATTTTGTACAGGAGAGCAATAATCGGAATTGCACTGCGAAGCAGCGGTACATTTCGCTGTGTGAAGGGTACAGTCAGAACGGAAGTATCTTTGATCATAAAGGATATCACGAACCAAACCGGGGCAAACCAGCCGACACTGTGCAGGCTGTACTGGTAAGCGCGAGAAGAATGGTAACAGGCTTCATGATTTCGAGTGACGGCAGTGTTTTCAGGCGAACTGGCTGGCGAAGAGATAAGACATTATCGAGAACAGAAGAATGGAGCGCAGGATTATCAATTTATAGATGCTCGTAATAAAAGCAGCTCGTATTCTGAAGACGGCAGTTAGATTTATTTACCTTAATTGCCTTTTGCATTGAACTTTCGCTTTGACCTTAATCCTGCTAGCTTTAAACCTTGATCTACTTCCCTCCTGCAAGAGGTAAGTCACTAACTCTTCAGTTTCCTATATAGAATAACAACTTTAGAATATGGCATTAAGGTATAATGCAGCTATGTCTCTCAAGGGATGATTAAATGTTGCCTATTCTCCTATTAATTACGGCCTTAAAAGATGTCTTAGGCAACTCAGGTTAAGACAAGAGCCAAGTATGCATGGCTTCCTTATTAGTATTAAGGTTTAGAAAACGGGCGCATAAAACACTTCCCCAATTAGCCGATATTAATATTTACTAATGGTAAATAAAACCCAAGCAACATGCCTCTACTATATCCCAGATGGGTACGGAGTACATCTTACCTCAAATGATAGTGGCTGGTCTATCGACAAGTGAATAGGTAAGGTGTAAACTTCGCTAGCAGTGTCTTATCCTTAAATCCATCACCCGATAACGTGTCGGCGAGAATGAAGGAAAAGAAAAAAAATGTCTCAGCTTGCAACTTCATTCCACTGAGGCAAATACGGATCCTTTTTGAGCCTCGAATATCACGCAAGAATAATCCGGCAGCTCAAATTCTGTTATCCCCGGCTCATTATCATTGGTCGCGGTCTTTCCGGGCCCGGTCTGACAAGGGTACAGTGGGTAATTTTCTCGGCGCCGACGCTGACGCAACCTCCGATCTTAGGGTCAATATCTTCCGAAGACGTGCATGAGCTTTAGTCGGATGCACGAAATACTCGGTAGATGAAACCTAAGCTTGTTAACCCGGTCTAGCTAGCTCCGAGCGGCAATGGATATTATAGCAATGCTTCAGTTCATATATCTGATCCAAGTCGTTTTCATGTTGTTATTTCTGTGATCATCATCCTTTCTTCAGAGTCAAATCCAAAGCAAGCCAGCGCCCATCACACAATCTTTGTTTCTGACTCTTTTCCCCCTCTCACAATGACTCTCTCCAATGGCTCCAACGGCGCAAACGGCACTAGCAACGGCAATGGAGCTCATCCTAGCGCTAATGGCTTTCACAACGCTGCTAACGGCGGTGCTAACAATGGCACTGCCAATGGTGGCGCTGAACACGATGCTGGCCGCCCTCAGGTAGACGGTGACATCTCTTCTGCTATCGCTGTCATCGGAGTCTCTGGTAGGTTTCCGGGTGATGCAACTTCGCCTCGTCATCTCTGGGATCTTCTGAAGGAGGGGAGGAATGCTCTGAGTGATGTTCCTGAGAGCCGTTTCAACATCGATGGGTTTTATCATCCTGATGGTGGAAGGGCGGGGACGTTGAATACCAAGCAAGGGTATTTTCTGAAGAGTGATGTTGATAAGTTTGATGCCGGGTTCTTCTCTATTACGCCCGAGGAGGCGAGGGGAATGGATCCTACGCAGAGGATTCTCCTTGAGCTGGCCTACGAGGGCCTCGAGAATGGTACGTCATACTGTTGTTTTGTGAAGCCGGTTCTGATATTTCCTAGCTGGTCTAAAGATCGATGAGGTCGCCAATCAACACATGTCTTGTTACATCGGAGCATGCCAGCATGATTACTGGGATCTTCAAGCCTACGACATGGACAGCGCACCCAAGTACACCGCCACCGGCACCGGTCCAGCTCTTCTTTCAAATCGCATCTCGTGGTTCTTCAACCTCAAGGGCCCCAGTGTCACCATCGACACCGCTTGCTCCTCTACGTTGACTGCCCTGCACCTCGCAGGCCAGAGCATCCGAAACGGCGAAAGCGACTCTGTGAGTTCCATACCAAGTATTACCAGGAACTAGCTCTAATTTAGCAGGCTCTCGTCGGGGGCCTCGGTCTCCATCTCCTCCCCAACTTCGGCGTCTTCATGTCCTCCATGTCCTTCCTCAGCGCCGACAATAAATGCCACTCCTTCGACGCCTCAGCCAACGGCTACGCCCGTGCAGAAGGTGGTGGCTTCGTCGTCCTCAAGCGTCTTGATAAAGCACTTGCCGACGGCGACACCATCCGTGCCGTCCTCCGAAGCACGGGCAGTAACCAGGACGGTCGAACCCTCGGAATTACGCAACCTTCTGCTTCTCGCCAGGAAGAGCTCATCCGTGCGACTTATGCTTCAGCTGGTCTGAGCTTCGACAAGACCAATTTCTTTGAGGCGCATGGAACGGGCACCAAGGTCGGTGATCCAATTGAGTGCTCAGTCATTGAAAATGTATTTGGTAAGACGAGAGAGAAACCTGTTTATGTTGGCTCTGTGAAGAGCAACATTGGACATCTTGAGGGGGCGAGTGGTCTTGCGGGTCTTGTTAAGACTATTTACAGTCTTGAGAGTGGTGTGATTTCTCCAACTTATGGGCTTGAGCACGTTAATCCGAAGATCAAGCTTGATGAGTGGAAGATTAACATTCCTACCGAGGAGATCAAGTGGCCCGCTGGTCTACGACGGGCCAGTATCAACAGTTTTGGTTACGGTGGTGCCAACGCTCATGCTGTTTTGGATGATGCGTACCACTTCCTCAAGACTCACAACCTCAAGGGCCATCACAATACCAAGGTCGAAGGTGTTCTCAGTACTGGCCTGATTGCCAATGGATCTCAAGACGTTATTGAGGGGACTGATAAGAAATCTCATCTCTTCCTCCTCTCATCCCACGAAGAGTCTGGCATCGCCCGTCTCAGTCAAACCCTCCAGTCATATCTCGCTGAACCTTCAGCCCGCAAACTTCCCGAGGACCAATTCCTCCACCGCCTCGCCTACACCCTCTCCGAGAAGCGCTCTGCTCTTCCCTGGAAGACCTACGCCGCTGCTTCCACCATCGAAGAGCTCCAGCAAGCCCTAGACGGCGCACCCACCAAGGCCGCTCGCGTTCCACGATCCCAGGCCCTCACCTTCATCTTCACAGGCCAAGGAGCTCAATGGTTCGCCATGGGCAGAGAACTCCAGAAGTACCCCGTCTTCCAGCAATCTCTCCACGCATGCAGCCAGTACCTCAAGGACTTCGGCAGCACCTGGGATCTTGTTGAAGAGCTCAACCGCGATGCGAAGGAGTCTATCATTGACCTTCCCTATGTCAGCCAACCTTCCTGTACTGCTCTCCAGCTGAGCATCATTGATCTTCTTGCGAGTTGGGGCATTCACCCTCAAGTCACTGTTGGTCATTCTAGTGGTGAGATTGCTGCTGCTTATACCAAGGGTGCTTTTGACAAGGAGGCTGCCATGAGGATTGCTTACTTCCGTGGTCATCTTACTGGCAATATTACCAAGACTGGATCCATGGCAGCTGTCGGTCTTGGTCCCGATCGTGTGAGTGAGTATATGAGCCGCGTTACAGCAGGCAAGATTGTCATCGCTTGCATCAATAGTCCCGCCAGTGTCACTCTCTCCGGTGACGTCGAAGGCATCGATGAGGTCCTCACATTCCTTCAAGCTGACGACATCTTCGCCCGCAAACTCCGCGTCACTACAGCTTACCACTCTCACCACATGCAGCAGATCTCAGAGGAGTATCTTAACTCTCTCTCCGGCAAATGGGAGCTCAAGCCTGGCAATCCCAAAGTCCGCATGTTCTCCTCCGTCTCGGCCAAGGCAATCGATGGCACTGAACTTGGCCCTGCGTACTGGGTTGCTAACCTCGTCAGCCCTGTCAACTTCTCCGGTGCTGTCACTGCTGCTGCTAACGCTGGTGCATTGGGTAAGCGCAAGACCTCGGGTAAGAAGGGCAGTGCGGATGCCATGGTTGAGATTGGACCTCACGCTGCACTCCAAGGACCTCTAAAGCAGATCCTCGATAGCATTGGTGATAATGGTGCCTCGCCAAAGTACTTCTCTGCCATTAAGCGAAAGCAAGATGCCGTCCAGACTACGCTCGAAGTCGTTGGTGAACTTCTCGTTCTCGGCCACCAGGTCAACATTCCTCTCGCCAACACCTACACCGAGACCACCTCCGCACTCGTTGATCTCCCTCCCTACGCTTGGAACACCGCCAACAGCTACTGGCACGAATCCGCCGCGGTAACCGCCTACAAGCAACGCAAGCATCCTCGCCTCGAACTCCTCGGCGTCAGAGATCCTCGCTCCACCAAAGCCGAGCCCGCATGGCACAACTACCTACGCATCTCGGAGCAGCCGTGGATTGAGCACCATCAGTTCCAGAACACCAACATCTACCCCATGGCTGGTATGATCGTCATGGCGATTGAGGGCCTGCGACAGGTTGAGACGCGAGCTGATGTTGAAGGTTATACTATTCGTGATGTCAACATTGGCAGTGCTCTTGTTGTTCCCCCTGACCAAACTGTTGAGACGAGACTTCAGCTTACGCCTTGGAGATCTGGGCCGAATGTATCGTGGTCGCATTGGACTGAGTTTACGGTTTCGAGTCGCAATGAGGGCGGTTCTTGGACGACCAACTGTACTGGTCTTGTCAGCACGTCTTATAAGCATGATACCAACAGCACGTTCTTGGACGAGGAGGCTGCCGCCAACGCTCTTCTGAACCAAGAGTACAAGGACATCTCCAAGTCTGACCTTCCCAGCGTTGACCCAACCGTCTTCTACACCAAGCTCGACGAGTCGGGCTTCAGCCTCGGCCCAGCATTCCGTGGTGTCAAGGAACTCAACCTCTTTGATCACAAGGCTCACTTCTCCATGGAAGTCATCGACACGAAGGAATTCTACCCCAAGAAGTGGGAGCCCGCTCACCTGATCCATCCCGCTGTTCTCGATGTCTTTGTCCATCTCTTGATCTCCAGCACCGGTGACGCCGCCGAGATCAAGGCCCGAGTCCCCGTCTCGACTGCTTCTCTTTACATCTCTGCGGACTTTGACTCGACTGGCGGTACCAAGTATCATGGTTTCAGTACTTCCAAGAAACAGGGTGCGACCAACATGCTGAGCGATGTCATTGCATTTGCTGAGGGTGGATCCAAGGCTTTGATTGCGCTCAAGGGATGCAAAACTGTGCCTTTGAGGGGTGCCTCTGATTCTTCTTCGGGTGATGGCCAGTCGCTTGGACATGTTCCTGTTGTTCCCAAGAAAGTGGTCGATGTCGAGATCTCTGATGCTGCAACACTTGGACAGTTGCTCACGGGTACCGACTTGGCCTCTAAGCTGGCCAGCTACCTGTCTCTTCTGGGCCAGAAGCGACCTGGACTGAGCGTCCTTGAGTACAGCTCGTCTACTTCAAGCACTTTGCTCAAGGCTCTCACTGCACAGGCTGAGGATCTCCAAGGTAGTCTCTCCTCTGTTGCTCTTACCACTCCCCTGGATGGACCTGCCGATGAGTTGACTTCTGTCCCTGAGACTTGGAAGAACAAGGTTCAGCAGGAGAAGCTTGACCTCGCTCAGGATCCCAGCACTCAGGGCTTCGAGGACGTGGCACTCGATGTCATCATCCTCGATGTTGAAGACCAGCAAGGCGATATCTCACTCGTCTTGAAGAACGCCAAGAAGGTCCTCAAACCCTCCGGTATTCTGCTGATCGCCAATCACACTGCCGCCATCTCAACTGACCTTCTCACCTCTACCGGTTTTACCTCGACTACCGTTTCAGACCTCATCATCGCGCGACACAAGCCCGAGACAGAACCCCCAGTCCGCCGAGTCCTCGTCGTCACTCCATCTACCACGTCCCCCGGTCTCGGCCAACTCATTGCACTGGCTGAGAGTGACTTGACCTCTCAGGGCTACGAGGTCGCCAAGACTGACTTTGGCGGCATCCCCGAGCAGGCCACTCCATTCTTGACCCTGTCCGCCCTCGATATAGATGCTCCTTTCCTAGAGAGCTTTCATCACGAGACGTTTGCCAAGCTTCGCTCGCTCTTCCTTGCTTCGCGAGGTACTCTCTGGCTGACTCTCGATACTGCCTCTCGAGGCCTCGTCAACGGTCTTGGGCGGACCATTCGTGCCGAACACCCTGACATCTCCTTCACTACCCTTGGTCTCGATGCATCCGCTGCCCTAGATTCCGCCTCGAACACCAAGACCATCCTATCCATCATCGATAACATCTCTCGCAAGACCTTCGGTGAGACCTCAGACTCCGAGTATGTCATCCGTGATAGCCAAGTCCTCATCGAACGCCTTATTCCCAACCCTGACCTCAAAGCCCTCCTCGACTCCTCCAAAACTGGAAACAAGCTCTCGGCCGTCAAGATTCCTCTCAAGCAGGTCGTCAAGCCTCTGCAGCTCTCGATCCGCGATCCCGGTCTCCTCGACACTCTCGAGTACCTCTCTGTGCCTGATCTCCCTGAACCTCTTGGTGATAACCAGATCGAGATCGAGGTTGGTTCTGTGGGACTGAACTTCCGAGATGTCATGGTTGCAATGGGTCAGATGGAGGATAACACCCTCGGTATTGAGTGTGCAGGTGTTGTCGTCAAGGTTGGCGCTGGTGTGCAGAAGTTCAAGGTTGGTGATCGTGTCTTTGGTATGCATGCAGGTTGTTTCCAGACTCGTGTTCGCGTCGATCCTCGTACTTTTCAGCGGACACCTGATAATCTGGGCGATGAAGAAGCAGCTTCTTTAATGTGTACCTCTGCTACGGTCGTCCACTCCCTCATTGATGTCGCGCGTCTTCAGCGCGGTGAGTCAGTCTTGATTCACTCTGCGGCGGGTGGTGTTGGTCAGACTGCCATTCGTCTCGCCAAGCACCTTGGCGCTGAGATCTTTGCTACTGTGTCTTCTGAGAAGAAGAAGCGCCTTTTGGTCGAAGAGTACGGTATTAAGGAGTCTCACATCTTTAATAGCCGTGACTACTCTTTCGCTGATGGTATTCTCCGTCTCACGAACCAACGAGGTGTCGATGTAGTCATCAACTCTCTTGCTGGTGAAGCCCTTCGCCGAACATGGCTTTGCGTTGCACCCTTCGGTCGTTTCATTGAGCTTGGAAAGCGAGATATCTACGATAACAGTGGCTTGGACATGCGTCCGTTCCTCGATAACATCACCTTCTCAGGATTAGACATCTTGACACAGGTCATTAGCTATCCTGATCGTTTCGAGGCCATCGGCAACCAGGTTGTCGAGCTTCTGTCCAAGAATGCCATTTCGCCTTTAATCAACCTTGCACGATACTCTTTCGGTGAGGTCTCTAAGGCTTTTAGGCTGATGCAGAGTGGTGGCCACGTTGGTAAGATCGTGCTGTACCCTCGACCTGATGACATTGTCCCAGTAAGTCTCCGCTCAATTGCTCTCTATTAACGCGTGCTAACTCATTTCCAGGTTGTTCCTGATGGCCTTGAGAGCTTCTGTCTGCCTCATGATGCCACATACGTCCTCATTGGTGGTCTTGGCGGCATTGGTCGATCCGTAACGCGACTTCTCGTCCAACGAGGAGCGCGTCATCTCGTCTTCCTCTCTCGATCGGCCGCTTCGCGTCCTGAAGCCCAGGCTCTTCTTGATGAAGTTCACGCTCAAGGTGTCCAAGCCAAGGCATTTGCGGTTGATGTCGCAGAGAAGTCTCAGCTCGAGCCCGTCATCAACGACGTGAAGCAGAGCTTCCCTGCCATCAAGGGATTGATTCACTGTGCCATGGATCTAAGAGTAAGTCATCCTCGAGATCGCTTGTATTCACCCACTAACGCGCTTTAGGACGCGGTCTACAGTAACATGACAGCTGACGATTGGAACGCGTCTCTCCGTCCCAAGCTCCTCGCGACGCGTAACCTTCACGATCTCCTCCCTACCGATTTGGACTTCTTCATCTGCCTGTCTTCGATTGCTGGTATCATCGGATCTCGTGGTCAGGCCAACTACAACGCGGGCAACACGTACCAAGACGCGCTCGCCCACCAGCGCGCGGCTTCAGGACTCGCAGCCACCAGCATCAACCTCAGTCTCGTCGTCGGCATCGGTGTTTCCACAGAGCGCAGCGAAGTCTTCCAGCTTCTCAAGGATGGCGGTCTGCTCGGCATGGATGAGAACGATGTTCTCAACGTCATCAAGGCCGCCATCTCAGGCCGTACCCCCACACAGGTCGCCCTCGGCGCGTCTACCGGTGGCCAACTCGACAAGCTCGCAGCCAACGATCCCTACTGGTTTGCCGACTCGCGATTCGCAGTGCTCAACCAACTGGATCGTCAAGGCACTGGTGCTGTCGCTGGTGGCCAGGACTGGAAGAAGCTCATCGCCGCGGCTGCTTCGCCCGATGAGGTCTACGAGATTGTGTTACAGCAGCTTTTAGAGGGCGTTTCCAAGATCATCAAGGCTGATGTGGAGGACATGGATTCGCGAAAGTCGCTGCCTGCACTTGGCATTGACAGTCTTGTCGCGATTGAGATTCGTACTTGGCTACTGAAGGAGTTCCAGGCTGACCTCTCTGTCTTTGACATTGTCAGTAATGATCCTCTGACGGGATTTGCCAAGAAGGTTATGGCCAAGTCTGCTTTAATTGCATAAAGAGTCTTATCGAGAATAAAAGTTGGTTGCTTGATATAACCAAATCGGTTCATTTCTTAGTTCGCTTAGGGTCTTTTCTGATTTCCTTATTTTTAAAGATAGAACGCGTCCTTAATTATATATGTTTACAGTGTATTATATAAAATACTATATGAAAAGTCCTTTTAATAGTTATTTACTACTTAAAAGATGTAATTATAGTGAAAAACGCGTTTATTATTCTGTAAACGCGCTTTACAAATAATCATTCTAAGTGAAATAGGGTAGGACAGTTACAGTTGAGGCTGCATGTCATCATTTTCCTCAGCGGTTTTAGAGGCGGTTTCTGTTAAACCGAGCCGAGCCGTTACCTATCTTATCACCGATTTCTCTCAATCTCTCCATTAGTCCAATAATGGCTAGGCATGAAGTCGCGAAACAAGTGGATTAACAAAACTACCGAAAGGCTCTGTCCGAGGCCATTAAGTCCCGGGTCCGGAAGAGCCCGTTTCGGGGGCCATGTACCTTGACCTAAAGCGACAAAAAGAATTGGGTAAATTGGTAGCAAATCAGGTGGCACTTTGATTACTTAATTTGACGCCCTCTCAATATCCAACGCTTCCTTGATCCCCGATCCGAATCTCGAGTAAGCATTGGATGATGATAGTCCGGCGCCAGCATTAGGTCAAGATGTGGATGCGCTGATTCCAAGATCACCAACATATTTAATTACTGACAGCTGAGCACCGCCTCCATCTCAAAGTATAAGCCATTGGCACATCAGAACAGTCTTTGAACTATCATTTCTTCTACACCAACATCTTCACCACTGCCCGTCATGGCCACCGAGCTCAAAGAATACCTCGTCATAATCCCTGATCTTCCTGACGTCCTGGCCAAGCGACAGGTCCTCCTCAAGCCTCACAACCAAGACGCAGCTCCCCTGGTCAAAGCCGGCCGCGTCCCCTTCTTCGGCAGCACCCTTGCTTATCACAGCGCCGAAGGCCAACAAGTCGCCGAGAATGGAACAGTCATGATCATCAAGGCTGAGAGCGAGGAGGAGATCAAGGAGATTATTCGGAAGGATATTTTTACGATTGAGGGGGTTTGGGATTTCGGAAAGTTGTCTATTTGGCCTTTCAAGAGTAAATAAGTTGATCATGGGAGACGCGCCTGTTCACGTGCAGGGTTTAGCGGGATGCGGCCCGAAAATCAATGGCTTTGCCCTTTCTCTTCCGTCAGTTGCAAAAATCTTGATGTGATCTCAAGTGCTATTGGTATGATCTGATGTCAGCAACATATGAACAGCCCAAATGTGATGTGAGTGCTCGGATCGGATCCGACGAAAAAGGTTCCGACCAGCCTCCCGATAGTCAGAGCAATCGGAGGCTCCACTGGGCCTTACCGATTTGACCAAATTTCAATGACTTGAGGTTTTCGGTGTTGGCCAATTGTATTGCAGGGCGCACCCGGAAACTTTACATCTCAAGGTGATGTTATTGAGACTTGAATTGGCAAACATGCACCCCAACAATGAAACCCATGTTCACTGTTTTCATCAATTCTCCTACCTCGGCGCTGACATCGGGGACTTCTCGCGATAAGATAAGCCGCCGAGGATAAGGGTGCCGAGAGCTGCCTGAACTCAACGTGACAAGGGACTGACATTCATAATTGCTATTTTTGGGCTTGCCGGGAACATAATTAATTATCTAAGTCCTAACTGCGCTTGAAACGCTGCAAACCCAATCAGCCCTGCAACAGTTTGTCCTTGCGTATCTTGCGAAGCTTGCCAGCATGCGTAGTCGTCGAGATAATTCCTGGGTGGTTCAGAAGTTTGGTGGAACTAGCATTGGTAAATTTCCAGACAAGGTCAGTTGCATCGCTCTTTGTTCAACCGCTTTGCCATAGTGACGAATACTGACATAAACATGGTAGGTTGCCGAGATTGTAAAAAGGTACAGCTGAGCCACTAGCGTATCAAGGTCGCCGGCTAATCTTGTTGCAGTGCGAGGCTTGGAGGTGACAGACCAGCAGTGATATGTTCTGCAAGAAGCTCAGGCAAGAAAGTCTTTGGAACAACGAGCAGGTGAGTCAAACAACCAGATAACCTCGCACCATCTCAAGCTACTAATCACGATTATCAAGGCTGCTACAAGTCTACCGGACGCTGAGAGGCATTGTAGCCATAACTCAAGACCCTGACATGCAAGAGTTACTATTCGACAGACTTCGCAGTATCATTCGAGATATCCGCGACGACCAAGTGGCCACTGTCCAGACGTATATCTTGAGACAGGACATCCGTGATGAGACAATTCGACAAATCACGGCAGATTGCCAAGAGCTACTTGATTACACATCCGCTGCCAAGCGCTTCAACCTCGACATTAATGGCAAAGCAAAAGACAAAATGGTCAGCTTCGGCGAGAAGCTGAGCTGTCGACTCATGGTTGCTATGCTACGAGACAGAGACATCCCAGCGGAGTACGTCGATCTCTCCGATATTGTACCCAGCAATAATCTGGATCAGTTGAGACCCGACTTCTTCCACGAAGCTGCAGCAGTCTTTGGGAAGCGAGTCGAAGCTTGCAATGGGAGAGTCCCCGTCGTCACTGGTTTCTTCGGCGCTGTTCCGGGGAGCCTGATAGACAGTGGTATTGGAAGAGGATATTCTGATCTATGTGCTGTCTTGGTGGCGATCGGTTTACATGCAGAGAGGGTACAGATCTGGAAAGAGGTTGACGGCATTTTCACAGCTGATCCCAGAGAAGTTCCTGATGCTAGGTGCCTCCCTTCGATTACTCCATCAGAAGCAGCTGAACTTACATTCTATGGATCAGAGGTCATTCACCATCTTGCACTGTCTCTGGCAATCCAAGCAAAGCCTCCAGTTAGCATATTTGTCAAGAATGTGCAGAAGCCGTGGGGCCAAGGAACTGTTGTTGTTCCCACTGATGGTGATGACACATCTTCGTGGCCGATCGATTACCTAGATCCTTCAGACTCGGACAGTACTTCTTCCACAGCACTGCCGAAAATGCCAACTGCTGTCACTATCAAACGAGACATCACCATCTTCAACATACTCAGCAACAAACAGTCCATGTCTCACGGCTTCTTCGTCAAGGTATTCACCATTCTGGCCGAGCACGATATCTCAGTCGATCTAATCTCCACCTCGGAAGTCCATGTTTCTATGGCAATCAACAGTTCCAACATGGATCCTTCCCAGATCAAGAATGTTCAGTGCAGGCTTGCTGAAGAAGGAGAGGTCAATTTGCTGCCTGACATGGCTATCCTGAGTCTCGTTGGTGCTGAATTGAAGAACATGACTGGCATTGCTGGCAAGATGTTTGCCATTCTGGGGGAGCAGGATGTCAACATTGAGATGATCTCCCAAGGTACGTTAACTGTAGCTGAGTCGTTGACAAATCGTGCTAAGATGTTTCGGTGACAGGCGCTAGCGAGATCAACATATCTTGTGTGATCCCGGATAAGGACGCCACTAGGGCTCTTAATATGTTGCATGATGAATTATTTACGAAGAACGCCATATAGATCATATCCATAAACAACCAATCACGCAATTTCTTACTTAAAAGAGCTAAAGTAGGTAGTTATTATATCGGCGTCATTGTGGAGCAAAAATATATGTCAAGTGCTGTTGGAGTGTATAATACGAGCTGTTCGTACCGTCATTTATTGTCATGAGAGCGGGAGCAATCCGGCTTGATTTTCCTTCCTCCTTCCAATTTAATCGTAATCAACTTTCAACTTTTGGCTGTTAAATACATCTTTCTCCACGGTGATTAGAGGGTTTCTCGATAACTATCTATCGACACTGACATCTGACCCGACGATCTTTTGGATGCTTCCTGATTCCACCAAGAGGATAAGCTCCTGTATGTGGTCACCCAAAGCGCTTGCACTGTCTATAAGATTAGGTTATGCTTTCTAAAACCAAGAATTAGATCTTAAAGAGCCCATATATGGCTAGACTTTATGCTAGACTTTAGAGGAATTACAGTCTATAAAAGATGTAAAGACACAATCTCAATCTATTTTCTAAAGTCTAAAGTAAAGAAATAATCTATTATGTCCCATAACAATTCTGAAACTTTTCGTTTGCAATCAGCCATCCAGCAACATTAACATAAGAAAAACGACCATAATCCTCTAGTGAAGAGAAACAACCGTATCGATAATCAACTCTGCAAAGTGCACCAACTCCTCGTTATATCGGGGGAAGTTGTGTCCACCACGATGTGTCATCTTCCTCGCCATATCGGGATCAAACAACTCGTATACAGACTCATCGACGAATGAGTAATGATCCTTCAAACCACGGACATGGACAGAAGGTACTGGGATCTTTTCAGGGATATCACTCGGTCTCCATCGAAGGAGGAGGTCAACAGGAAAGTCAAGCTCATCCTTGACAGCGTTGATCATGTCATACTCAATTGAAGTGTGAAGATCCTTTTTCCAGTCCAACTTCTTGCCGTGAGAAACGTCAATTCGTCCAGGGAGGTATGTCGGTTCAAGAGTGTTCTTCTCTGTAAGATCCCAGCTGACCACACCATTGTCAAAGGAGTGGGGAAGGAAGGCTGATGTGAAGATG
This sequence comes from Fusarium proliferatum ET1, assembly GCF_900067095.1. Taxonomy (NCBI): domain Eukaryota; kingdom Fungi; phylum Ascomycota; class Sordariomycetes; order Hypocreales; family Nectriaceae; genus Fusarium; species Fusarium proliferatum. The sequence goes on along the minus strand of NW_022194803.1, from coordinate 806,914 downwards.
GCCATCTTGAAAGGGTATGGTGTATCAGGATGCTCGGCTTGGTGCATGAGAAGAAGAAGGGCGGCCATAGAACCCCCCTGGGAGAAGCCCCAGACTCCATCAAATGGACCTTCTGACTCGACGTAGGCAGCTAGACGCTCATATGCCTCTTCGACGTCTTCCGGGTAGGGAAAGTTGTACCAGCTGTAGTTGGGCTTGGGGACTTGCTTGAGATTTGCTGGTCTTGTTAGCTCCGTGGATACAGTGGAGACGGACTTGTTGACACTTACGGAGCATCAGTTCTGTGGGTTCCATGCCCGCCTCGAGGAATTCGTACTCCCAGTCACTTGGCAGATGAGCAGTGATGGGCTCCATCTGTTGTTGGAGAACCTCTACGCTGAAGGCGTAGCCGTGGAGACAAAGAAATCTCATCTTGATAGGAGGTAAATGATATTTTGAAACAGAATTGAATTGAAGGTCTCAAAATAGTGAACTAGATGAATGTTGGTGAGTTGCTGTAATTAATTATATTTTAGACCTTCACCAACCTTTTTATTAAATTTTTCTTCCATTCGTCCGGTCTCCTCTATACGTAGTATACTGTAAGTAACGGCAGAACTTGGTTTATTCGCTGTAAAGGTGTTCAACGCTCTTTCACCATTGAGTAAGCCGTATGTGATGCATACCATCCGAGCCACTCGGAATGCCTCGCTAAGATCTGTAAGGCAACCGCATTGGTAAGCTTGACAATACCGGGACTACCGGAGCCACAAATGCAAGGATGAATCTAGATCTGGCCACCGAGAGGCTTCCAGAAGCTCGTTCTATCGATCGGAAGACGTACGGAAGCTTGCAGAAGTGGGTCGCAGGATCGGAGGTTGTGCTGGCCACTTCGGAGGTTCGAGAATAACACGGGTAGGTACTTACACTGGGTTATCTCTTATGAAAATGAGATCAGATTGCGTCTTTGACATGAAAGATTGACTAATCCTTGAAGTTGGCTGCCGTTGCTGTAGTATGCCCTCCCTGATGATATTCCTCTTTACTCTCTTACTAAGCAATCGTCTCCCATGAGCCAGCGCCAGACTCTGAGAGCGCTTCACAAACATATTCTATCCCGTCCCCAGTGCATTTTGATTAGCTCTTCTGGTAAATTGTTTGTAGCAGCAAGACGAAGAATGACAACGACGACAACGGCCCCTGCGTTGCCAACGCCCATTCACGATGGCCTTGGTAATGGTACTATATATGGTAAGACATTGAGTTCAGCATGTCTTAATAGAGATATACTGACTTAACACAGAGAGGAGTATTCCCAGGCCCGTTAATCCGTTCTCGAATCGTGTACCTGGACGAGAAATCATAACGGTCCCCAACTTCACGCTCGAATCTGGTGTTGAGATGCGAAATGTGCCAGTTGCGTATATGAGCTGGGGCAAGCTATCACCAAAGGCCAATAATGTCATGATCATTTGCCATGCGTTATCTGGGAGTGCAGATGTCAGCGACTGGTGGGGCCCGCTTCTTGGACCTGGAAAGGCGTTTGACACGGACAAGTTCTTTGTCATCTGTATGAACAGTCTAGGAAGCCCATATGGAACCGCCAGTCCTGTGACAGCCAAGAATGGAGACTACTCGGAGGGATGGTACGGGGCTGACTTTCCTGCAACTACTATCCGAGATGATGTTCGGTAGGTGATATTTGCTGAGACAACCACAGTCACCCGCTAAGTATTGCAGGCTTCACAAGTTGGTCCTAGACAGACTCGGAGTTCGAAAGGTTGCTGCTGTCATTGGTGGCTCTATGGGCGGTATGCACGTTCTAGAATGGGCATTCTTTGGTAAAGACTACGTTCGTTGTATTGTACCAGCTGCAACGTCAAGTCATCAAAGTGCGTGGGCCATTGGCTGGGGTGAGGCACAGCGCCATGCCATTCGAAGCGACGTTAAATACAAGAATGGTCGTTATGGCTTCGACGATCCGCCCATTCTTGGACTGGAAGCGGCTCGTATGACAGCATTGTTGACGTATCGAAGTCGGGACTCCCTTGAGAGGCGATTTGGGCGCGATACGGGAAACAAGAAGAAGGTGAGCACCTAAGCTTTGTGAGAACGCTGGGTCTAACAAAAGCTTAAGACACAAAATAAAGACAGCGAGACATTGCCGAGCAACAGTACACCAATTCATAGCCAAGGAGGGGCCGATGAAACACCTGTAGCCTTTGACCGTGCCGACTCCAACTTCGCGGCCCAATCCTATCTCCGCTACCAAGCCAAGAAGTTTTCCGACCGCTTCGACAGCAACTGCTACATCGCCCTCACTAATAAGCTCGACACTCATGACCTGGCTCGGGGGCGAACACGGACCATAACCGAAGCGCTGTCACTGATTGAGCAGCCTACCCTTGTGCTGGGCATACGGAGTGATGGGCTGTACACGCTTGCGGAGCAAGAGCAGATTGCACGAACCGTGCCAAATGCCAAGCTGAGAGAGATTGTTAGTGACGATGGACATGATGCCTTCTTGATCGAGTGGAGCCAGTTGAACTGGTTGTTGGTTGGATTTCTGCATGAGAGTTTACCGGATATTATGCAGAGAGCGGCTCTGTAATATGAGGACAGTATGAGTATGTAGATTACTACACATATCTATCATGATGCACCGAGAGAAGATAAGAGTGCCTTTGATGACGCTGCGGACAATCTGGAGCTGGCAACATGCCTAGCCTCCGTCTCGCTTTCCTAATTGACTAGAGATCGCTAAACACATGAGACACATATACCGCCCATGGCTCTGACGCTCCCCACGTTTTGCCTTCACAAATTACTTTGTCTCTGTCACTGTGAACTCCGACACGCACAGTATCCTTATTGGTCGGCTATTATCTTGAAGCAAATCGTCCTGTATATGGCGCCTGTGCTGTCGTTCGGTATCGTGGCAATGGCTCAAGGTGTCGGGATCCGGTAGCCGATTGATAGCGAATGTCTTGCTCCAGCGATTATGACTGGACATTGTCGGGAAGTATCGAGAAAAAAGAGGTCGTAGCGTCGGAACGCAAGCGCATAGTAGTCCGCAACAAAGTTCAGCAAACGACCAACACGCCACGTCGACATTTTCCCAGGAGATATCTTTTAGGCCATCTAGATAGAAAATTCGAACTACAGAAATAGCACAAGTACTATATAGACAATTAGTAGTTGGTGTCAAGAGAAGAATGCTTGAGGGACTTACAGAAAGCCCACGCAGAAAACAGCAAGCAGAACAAAGCGCTGCCGACGGGCCAGCTTTAGCTTCATCACCACAGGCAAGGGAATTGCTATAATTATTATGTCCGTCGCGATGTTACCAGCTGCAGTGATGTACCACATTGGATGTTTCGGAACGCATTTGCCCTGGATAGCTGGGTCCCAGAACGCCGCTACAGGTGTGCAAATGAAGATATTAAGGAATATCTGAGAAATGCTCCAGGTTGAAACGAGTACCATGGCAACGAGAAGAACTGTCCTCATCTTGTTTGTGGCGAAGGCGCGGTAGTATTGGCAGAGGAGTGTTGTTTTGATCGCACCTAGAGATACGAGGTAAAGGATGATGCTGACGTAAAATACCTTTTAATGGTATTAGTAAGTGAGCATATAAACCTTCTAGAAACAAACCTTGAAGCAATTCCTGGAATCCTCCTCTGTCAAGAACATTTGGTGTCTACCAAATCCATATTTAATGCCTATTGTAATTTAGTTTCTCACCCTCACCCGCATTGAGACGGAATTTACTCATACCTAACAATATGCCAAATGAACATGAAGTGATAAAAACCTGTTATTCTCATACTTAGCACCCGGCCTGGTCTCTGGTGTTGAAGCTGGGACTGACCATAGACAATACAGCCCAAATATCGTCGGCACCGAATTGCTTTAGCAACACAGCTCGAGTATACACACGTAGAAGCACAACAGTAAACGTCAGCAGCAGTAATGGTAGAACAACACCCAGTAAGAGTGGTGCTCGAGTATCCCCCTGTTTCATCTTAAATGCCAATCAAGTTGCTGTACAGAGTATAATTGCCGCTGATTGAAAGGTTGAAAGTGGTATCCCTCTGAAATTTGTAACCATTGACCCGACGACAACATTACCAACTAAAGGTCTTTCAAATAGAGTTAAGCCATTATGCAGCCTACCTAGTAGTGCATTCTTAGCCCAAGCCACAAGCCATGCCTGGGAAGTTACAGGCTTAGAGTTAGTAATGCCGCTAAGCAGGCTAGAACTTCAGAGACCAACCAGGATTGAGAAAATCTATCTAGTTTATCATAAAGATAAGATTTATATCTGCTAATACTTATTATAGCTAAGATAATTACGTTAGACGTAATACTGTAAGGGGGTAGGGTTTGCGGTGCTAGCATTAGCTACTAATTCTATTAACTGAAATTAAACGCAAACCGCACTTTGGGCAGCACAGCAGCTCCTATGGAGTATAAAATACCTCAATTTAAGCTTTCAGCTCATTTCCACTAATGCCCTCACTGAATGCCACAACATGCCAGCTGACATTTAGCTGTAAAGATGAACATAAACTAGAGGTTAACGAGGCGCACCCTAATACATATTGACGTTTCCGCTTACATACCGGTAATGCATTACGGTCTTGTATGTGTCTATTCGTTAAACAATGGCAAATGCTGAGGGTTCTCACGTGCCATAGCCTCTATTTGTTTCTGCCGTTGGTCAAATTGAAGAGGTTGAGCAATTTCATAAGGCAAGTAGGTATTTTATAGTAACAATTCCTGGGTCACGCCAAAAGATCTGGCACGGTCGGACCGACCATGTGGAGAAATATCCTAATTACCCTTGTGTGTCTCTGAAGATCTTTGAGTTTTAATAGAGGGTGGGTTCTATTAATGATCTAGAATGGAGTGGCTTTGACGCTTTGGTAGCCGAACCAGTCTGCCGGTATTGCCGTCTGGGTATACATTTTCATTTCATTTGGTCGGCTATTTCAACATCCCGTAGGATAGGTCCAAGCCACTCGGCCAAAATAACACATTGACCTTTTCCCTCTTTCAGGCAGAATAGACTCTGTAGCCAAATCGTGGGGGTATATAAAACGCATAATTTCCTTTACAAAAATTGGGGTAATTGAGAGTAACTTCGTCCTTACTAGATTTGGCATAAGAATAACAATCTTCTGACTTGGTTATTGGGAAAGAGAATTGCCTCTACTCTATTTTAAACAACTCCATGATATCATAAGCCCCGTTTGCAGCCGCAATATCCAATGCCGTCCGATGCTCCTGATCCTCCACTAAAGGATCCAGTCCTTTGCCTATTAACAGCTTGAACCTTTCTAGTCTCGTGAAACAACTTCCTTGACCTCGGTGACTGGCCACAAGATGAAGTAGAGACTGGCCATTTGCGTTAATAACAGTCCAGTCTACACCCGCCTTTTCGAAGAGCGCCCATAGCACCGGTCGTCTTTCTTCCATGGCTTGTCTCTCAGACTTAGAGGTGTACCTGAACGGAGCCGGAAATCCCTTGTTGGAAGCGGTTCTGGGCATGTCAACGTAGAGATCGCCCTCGCGGAAGAAAGAGAAGATAGGTGTCTCGCCCATTTCGTTTCGTGCGTTGATGTCTGCACCTTTCGAGAGAAGCAACTCCATTGTTGGGTATACAGACCCTTGCCAAACCTCACCACCACGATCATCCACGAGTAGTTTCCATTCCCTCTGTAAAAGAAGGTGCAGGGGTGTATTGCCATTTTCATCCTTTACACAAATGTTGGCTCCTGCAGCTATGAGCATTTGGACAAACTCTTCGACTTTTTCCAGGCTGCTCAGATATCCAAATTCATGTCTATCGTCCAGCGCATGGTGTAGTGGTGGTCTGCCGCATTTATCGACCTGATCTAAAAGCTCTGGTGCGCGAGCTATAATGTAGTCGAATAGCGCCTTCTTGGAAAGGAGGGTAGATCCTATATGGAAGATATTCCGATCAGAATCATCTCTTGCATATAAGTCAGCGCCCCTATCGATCAGTGTTCGAGCTGACTTTTCATCAGCTTTCTCGAAAGCAACATGAAGTAATGGAACACCTGCAGTGTCCCTCAGATCGACGTCAAGAATTGGATGCTGGAAAATGAGGTTCAAGTATTTCCTTCGGACGCTGTGAGTAACCCTGGGGATGGCACCATTTTTATTCCGCACATGAAGACTGAACTTGGCATTTCTCAGTGTCTTATGCGCCACTGTTGTGTGATGGAAGGGAGCATTTGGATTAGAGCCAAACTTGAGCAGTATCTCGACTATGCGGATATACGCCTCACAGTCAATCTCGTTCGCAGTCTCACTATCGATCTCGCTAATCACCATATCGAGAGGGTGTATCTCGCGAAAAGAGGCAGGGATGTCCACTTTGTAATACATTCTCCATCTCTCTTCATCTGGACAAGGCGGGCTTGATGGTCTGCAGACATTTGCATCTGCACCAGAAGACAGTACCATCTCTACCATACCAACATCTTTGGAGAGAATCGCGGAAGTGAGTAGGGAAGGGTCGACGATAGCTCCATGGTATATCAGCATCTCGAAGATTGTCTTATTATCAATAACGCGTGCAAGACAAGATTTGCCTTCATAGTCCACGCTATTGGGATCTGCACCAGCCCGTAGAAGCATCTCCGTAGCCTTAGGAGTCCACACAGGTTTCTCGATGTTGCCCAAACTGGCCATCAGTGGCGTGAGTCCGCCTGCATCTCTGCTTTCCAGGTACACGCCTTGCCCGATCAGGTAGGGAAGTGCCTCGCCTGTATGCCACCAGGGATGTTCCCCCCCTCGGGTCAGGACATGAAGAAAGTCGTATTCTGGTGGCTTCCTTTCACCCAGTTCGAGACCCTTTGATACTAAAAGCCTGATCACTGGCATATTAGGCTCTGTGGATTCACATGCAGCACGCATCAGCGAAGATATGCTATGATACTCCGTCCTCCCAAGGCCGAGAATTGTTTCTGGTGTAAGCAAAGTATCAAGAAGCCTCGCCATGCCATCTTTTGCGAAGTTGACGAGAACGGGTTGCAAGTCTTCAGGTGTGGGGGAAACTTCGTTGATGTAGTTGGGAATAGCGTTATAGCACTTCCAACTCTCGAGTTTGCTTACATGCCACGGAAACTTGTAGCATTTGCCGCATTCACATTTCTTTTCGACAAAGTCTTCCTTGAATATCTCTTCTCGTCGTTGTAAGCACTGCTTTACCGCGGGCGCACAAGGCATCTCGCCTCCAACGCCCAAAGCCTTTCGTGCTTGTACGAGACACTCTACGGTGTAATCATGGTTTGGGTGATAGGAGAGCCGGTGTTTCTCAGCGGGATATAGATGCTCATCCATAGCCAACTTAGCAGCCTCAGAGATGGCCATATCAAGGAGATGCCAGTTTGGAGTAGCGGCGTTGCCAATGATGAGATCCAAAGTTTCCAGTAGCGGTCCCTCGACTGGTGCATACTTGGGCCGTTTTGTATCATCAACAAGCACGGCACCTGAAGCGGGACAAGTCTGGGAACGAAACTCCTGCCAGTTCTTGGTCTCCTCTTCGATACAAACACAACCACTCAATGCAGAGCCTTCGTACGTTTCCATTTCGACGACCGCACCAGCATTGATGAGAAGGTCAACAGACTGAAAGCGACCAGAGGCGCAAGCGTAGTACAGCGGGGCCCGACCACAGTTGTCTTTGAGGTTGAGTAGGTTCTGCAGCTCTTCCTTAGCTGTTCTTTCTCTGAGCCAATCCAGAAGAAGACCAATGGTGTTGCTCTGTCGACCTCGGGATGCGAGATGAAAGACATTCATCCCCTCCTTGGTAACCAGTGTTGCATTAGCACCGCGCTCTAGAAGCCTCCTTGTGAAGTCAGTAGAGTAAGTTGAACCGATATGAATTGCAGTAACTCCATTGTTATCTCTCATGTTGACATCTCCAAGCTGTTGCAGCAGATACTCAAATAAGACGGTGTTTGAAGCCGGCTGCTTGTACTCACAGAAGAGATGAAATGGCGTGATTTCTTGATTATTAGCTTTTGCAGGATCTATACCCAAATCTGTGATGCTTTGCAGAGTCTCCAGTGACGGTGATCCGAGGGCCTTGTTGGCATATTTTGACATCGCCTCATGCCATATTGTGTTTCCCTCGCGATCAGTTTGGAGAGGATCAGCTCCAAGCTCGATAAGCCGATGTAGAACATCGAAATCCTTTCCATTGCGACAGTTTCGAACTGCAGCGTGCAGTAATGTCCGCCCTTGCTTGTCCGTCACATCAAATCGTGCCCCTAAATCTGCCATGACAGAAATAAAGCTCTCACCCTTCTCAGTATCTGTGTTTTTCGTCATGTCGGCCAGCGAAAATCTGCATTCTACTGCAAGTTCCTTGACCAAATCTTCCAAGCTGACATAAAACCTATCAATGATGCTGAAGAGAAGTGTTTGACCCTTGCTATTCACAGCATTGATATCAGCTTTCGTAAGCTCAATGAATTTCCTCAAACACGGAGGCGACACAATGCTGGAGGGTTCACCCTGCATAGGCAGCCTGTGAACAGCAGCTTAGCCCTTTGTATTGTACAGGTTTGGATCTACTCCGTCCTGCATTAATCTCTCAAGAAGTTGTATCCCTTCAGGACTAGCAAACACTTTTTCTGTGGAGGCTAAATAGTGTAATGCACTGTTACCGTCATCGTCGACACTACGAGCATCAACCCCGAGACCAAGAAGCTGCATAGCACCCTCTAACGACGAGAGTGCCTTTGGTCCTCTGGCACATATTCTCTCTAGCAACCGGTAAAACACTTTTTTGCTCTCTCGATCCCTGATGCCGATATCCGTCTTGCTGAGTATTATCTTCATGATATCAATATCTTGGGAGGCGTGAAGCGGTGTATCGTTACGCCAGTTAATCGCAGTGATGTCCGCTCCAGCCTCAAGAAGAAGTTGTGCCATGAGAGGGATTTCCGCTAGATGAAGTGGCGTATTCTCTGCGCTGTCGATATGGTTGACGTTAGCACCTGCATTGATAACTAAACGGAAACACTCTCGGATAGCTTCATCATCAGGTGGATATTTGTTAGGAAAGGCTGAAGCTCGCTTATAGCTGCTGTATGGATCTTTCGATGCACAGTATGGCGCTGCCAGTGCGTGTAGAACGTTAGGTCCCCCCATTTCATCCCGAGAACCACTAAGCGCTCTGCGCTGCTTTATGCTCTCTGCTAGAAGTCTCGGCTTTGAGCGCAGTTGGCAGATGTTTGGGTCTGCATCGGCTTCCAAAAGTATAGAGACCATCATGGGATCGACCTGCTTGCATGCCTGGAACAAAAGGGTTGGAGAATCAGCATGATCGTTGATGCCTGCCAGGCCAAGTTCCAAGATCGACCTCATCAATCTCAGGTCCTTGAAGCCATTGATAACCCAACTCAAAGCCTTGTTGGCCTGCTTTTGAGTCTTGATGGATGGTAGAAACAGCTGAGGAACTGTCCTATCGTCGACAAGAAAGGCCTCCTGAATGGGTAACCTCAAGCGAGGTGCTTTCTTGCTATCCTCCTGCGTCTTCCACGGGTCGGCGCCAGCTTCCAGTAGGCAATCGACGATAGCGGAACGTAGGTTGCCTTTTGTTCTGGCACCTCCACTTAACGCCCTGTGAAGTGGTGTGCATCCCCTACTGTCGTGTTCGTCCAGTTCGGCGCCATGCCTGACGAGCAAACGGACAATGTCTAGATTTCCGTCGTCCACAGCTTGGTGTAATGGAGGGTAATTCTCTAAGTATCCATGAAACTTGAGTGCTTCCTCACCACAAAATTCAAGTAGACTGTCAATAAAACTAGTCAACCCTAATTTTATGCCGAAAATCAACACCTCAGTTTCAAGGGGAGCTTCCGGATCACGGTGCCGTTGGAAGCCATTTTCCCAACAAGGTTTCTCTGCCAGGGTGGCTAGTAGCTTTACATGTTTTGGAATCATGAGCATTGATAGGATTCTGTTGTTTGTTTCTTCCTGCGCGAAATCTCGCCTAGCAGCTTCCTTAGTGTGAACATACCAGTTTTGTACCGCGTAGTTCAAAAAAGGCGGTAAATCTTGGTTCGTTGACATAACAATCTCGATGACACGGCCGTAATCCTGAAACTTGATCTTGTCCAGATGGCCTGAGTCAAGATATGATACGCAGAGGTTTGCGAAAAGATCGTGTGTCGGGCCAGGCTCAAACACAGGGATCTCGTGATCATCCGGAGATCGGTCAAGTCCGAAGAGATACTCAGTCAAAGAATGATGAACGACGCGGACAGTTTCGTCAGGAAGGACTTCCAGTAATGGTCCACAACAAGTCCGAACATAGTTCTTGATAGTTCCGGTATCTTGACCATATTGGGGCTGGGTTACTCTGATACAGTCGGATATCTCAAGAAGACGCAATGGTCGAGTAGCATGAGTGACAAGTTGCAAAACGAGCATTTGCAGTCCTTCTGGGAGTTCGGTACGGTCCGTATGCTCACTGAAGAGATTTCTATACATGTCCGATAGGCTGATGGGCATTCTTTCAATGCTCTCGAATATTTCCGCTTCAGATTCAGTTTGTAGCTCAGAAATTTGGTCCATGGCTAACTTGGCATATAGAAACAACCCATCGGCCTTCTTGAAAACTGTTTTCTTGACTGAAACCCTGGCCTCAGGCGATATCTTGGAGGCATCGAGTCGATGTTCAAGATAGGTAGATATATCGGGATCGATAGCTTTCTTATCTAGACGAATGTCCAAAAGCTTCAAGTTTCGCACGATCTTCCCAATCGTCGAAATAGGACGGCTTGTAATTATGAGTTTGATTCTTTCAGGGTGCATGTTGCCCAATTGATCAATCAACTGCAAGAAACCTTCCAAGGCATTACCGTCCATCTCATCCAGGGCATCGACAACGCAATAGGCCCTGGGCATGCTTTTCAGGGCAAGTCGAACGAGATGCCACAGCTCAACCAAGGACAGATCGTCAACAAAGTCGAGACAAATGGGCGGAGAGATCAGATTCCTTATGGCCAGTTGTAGAGGAGGACTAAAAGGTAGGACCTGAGCGAGCCAGTCGCGGAGGGCAGACTCGGGGCGATGGTTGGATCGGATGGTGTGACGAAAGAAAAAGTACAGAACTGGGCAATCTTCGGATGAGAGGCGATGGATCAGTGTTGAGGCAAGGACCGATTTGCCCGTGCCGGGAACACCTCGAATCCACAGAATCCCATCATTGCGGCCATTATGCCATTGTTGAAATATGGGAGAATCGAGGAGCCACTGGTTAGTCCCCTTCAAATGACAGCTGCTATGCTTCTTCAGCTCACTACCACCTCCTTCATACCTGGTTGGTCTGAGCCAGTCATGCAATCTCTTCAAAGTGGCCTCATCTTGGGGCAGGATGTGAGACTGGTTATAGTCCGCAATAGCCAACCGATCGACGACTACGACGTCGTCTAGCGGAAGATCAAGTTCGTCCAGCAACATAGCGAATAACCCTAGGAGGTAAAGCAAACAAGTGCTTCAATTGTCAGTTTAGCTTGAAATCAGATGATTCTTTTGCATTTGTGCCATGTTACAAATAACCACGCTGCGCCGTTGTCAGATAATATTTAATCTCGTGATAGAGCCCGTTAGGCAGAAGGCTTGGCATGACGTATGGGCCAATGAGATTTTAGTGTGTCAAACAGAAAAGCCACGCTAATTTATGTAATGCAGCTATACTCTTCTGACATCTGCAAGATCTCTGCTAGACGAAGAAGAGAGTTCCCGGCCATATCGACATGGTTATAGTGGTTATAACTCATAGTAGTGGCGCGTTAGCGCTAGCGCTGTTGAATTTCTTCAGAACGTACAGTATGACATCATAGTCCATAGCCGATCCCTATACTCAGAAATGTTCAAAAACTACTATAAGGGTCTCGAAAGCACATTAATCAAGGACGAAAGACCCTTCCTGGATTGGAGTGTTGAAGATGGATGGTGAGTTTACTATATAATTTACCGTCAAGCCGCGTCTGACATGATAGGGAGCCCCTTTGCAAATTTCTTAGGAGGACGACTCCAAATATTCCATTTCCAAATGGTAATAAAGGAAGCGGTCAGTTCCAGGATAACATGCAACAAGTCACGAGAGATATCATAGCAAACGCGTTGCGGAATATGACGCTTTGCTTCACGCTGCTTTTGTCGACTATTCTCGCCTTTATTCTTGCAAGGAACCTGTAACATCTTGTTAGCTAGTGGGAAAGCTGTAGATGGATTATATCATTGTTTATCTCGAGTTGTTAGCAGATCTATAGGTTCCACCATACCCAGTAATAGAGTAGCTTTACTGCACCGACTTTAAATTCAGATCATTTTGTCACAAATCGGTGTCGGTGAAGAGCCGATGAAGGGCCGGTGTAGGAAAGGTCATAATATGCGTGTATGTGATTAGTGAGCATCCCCTGCGACGGATCTCGCAGCGTGGTCTCCGGGACTGCTTACTAAAATGACTGCCAATCGAAGTCTGTTTTGATGCCATTACACGCTTACCAATCAAGACGGAAAGTATACGTGGCCTGGATATACGCATCTAGCACTCGCGCCTTTGGCGGAACAGGGCATCAAAACTTTCTAGAACGTGTATCGGCTGTTAGATGGTTTGCGAATTAGTAAGAGGATAAATCTGATAAAGCTTCCCAGTCACCATGGCGTGACAGAGTAAGCCACTAATGGGAGCGATGTTATTCTTATATAAATTCACACTTTTCCTCTGCTTCTATCCCCATCTCCATTCAACAGATCTAAAAACGCGAACAAAAATGTCTCAAAAAGCTCTTTTACTTGAGGAGGTGGGTAAGCCATTAACCTTGGGGCGCCGGACAATTCCAGAGCCTGGTGAGAACCAGCTACTGGTCAAGGTCCTCGTTGCGGGCCGTAAGTTTGAAGAACACGTAACCCTACGGAGAAGATTCGAGACTGAATAAACCCTAGTAAATCCTCATGACCAGAGAACCCGCGATGATGGCCTCTTCGTTACCAGCATGCCATATGTCATTGCTAGCGATATTGTCGGCGAGGTAGTAACCGTCGGAACCGGAGAGCACTCGGCCAAATTCAAACTTGGAGAGCATGTATTTGGTCACACGTATGCTGAGGGGGGCTTCAACAATGACTTCAACGCAGCTCAGCAATATGCCCTCGTTGATGCGCGGTTCGTAGGCAGAGTTGCCGGCAGCGGGTTGAACGACGATGAGGCATCAACAATTCCTGTTATAGTTTTGGCTGCCTTCATCGCCCTGTTTACTCCCGCCGGCCTTGGCATTCCAGCCCCTTTCGCACCTGAGGCCAAGTCATTTGAGTATTCTAACATCAGCCTCCTCGTCATTGGAGGTGGCTCCAACACGGGACGAGCCGTTGTTGAGCTTGCAAAGTTGGCAGGAATAGGTCAAATCATCGCCGTCGCTGGTAACCAAAACGAGGAAAAGCTCAAGGCCGTTGGAGCTACCCATGTTATCGACCGAAGAGCTCCTGATGCGCTGGACCAGATCCGTGCCATCGCTGGAGATGAGCTAATTTTCGCTGTTGACACGGTCAATCCTGGCCTAGGTCAAGAACTTGGTATCGCGGCACTATCAAACCAGAAAAAGGGAACTTTGATCACTCTCCGGCGACCGGACGGAGACTTTGACGCTGCTCGAATAGGGTCCAAAGCTGCTGGATATGAGAGGCGGCTTGTGTTTGGGGTATCCCCGATCCACCCAGAGCTGACTACGAGATTCTGGGATGAGGTTCCTCGTTGGTATAAGGAGGGGAAACTTCATCCAAGTAGCTTCGAGATTATTGGAGGTTTAGATGCGGATGCTGTGAACAAGGCGCTGGATAAGTATCGAGATGGCAATGGAGTCAAGATGAATATTCACCCTTGGGAGTGAGCATCTGCAACCGTCCCTAGAGACAACGTTTGAGAAATACATGTATTACTTTTCATTTATAAATATACACCTATATTTAGCCACTACCCTCGTTTTTCATCACAGTACTCCTCGCTCACATTTAAGGGTCGCTTATCTTGAGCACCGTCTTACCATGGCTTCCACCAGTAAACATGGACAAGAATGCCTTGTCAGCCTGCTCAATACCTTCAAACTGAGTATAGCGAGACTTGATCTTTCCCTCTGAAACCCACTTTGGCATAGTAGCCTTGAAGTTCTCAATGTTGTCAGTGTAGATGTTGTCATCCCAGAAGATGAAACCCTGGATCTTGATGCGTCGGCGGAAGATCTCTGACAGGTTGGTGACTCCATACTGTTCTTCAACTGGCTTGTTGTATTGAGATGCCTAGATAATGTGAGCAAGTTGAGTCGGCCGGCTGATTGGAGGTGAGACTTACTGTTCCGCAGCTGATGATGCGGCCGAACCACTTCATGTTCTCGATGGCAGCTTGGAAATGATCACCGCCGACATTCTCAAAAACAACGTCTAGTCCATCTGGTGCGAGACGCTTGAGAGCCTTGCCAACTGGCTCCTTTCGGTAATTGAAGCCGACATCTGCACCAAGCTCATTGACCACGTAGTCGAGCTTGTCGTCGGAGCTCACACTGGCGATCACTTTCATGCCCTCGATCTTGGCCAGTTGAACGACAACTTCTCCGACAGAGCTTGATGCAGCGTTGACCCAGATTGTCTCACCCTTGACAGGCTTGACGAGGCCGTAGAAGGAGTTCCAAGCAGTCATGCCCGCCAGCCCAAGAGTACCAACGTAATGCTTGACATCAAGGTTGTAATCGTTTGAGACCTTCCAAACAAGTGGTGATGCCATAGCTCTAGCATCAATGAGCTCTTTAGGGATAATGCCGTACTCAGCGATAGGAAGGCTACCAGCGATTAAGCTACCCTCCTCAAAAACATCGTTGTCTGAGCGGATGACCTTTGCAATTGAGAAGTTTGTGATGGGCTCGTTGACTTCATAGCCAGGTACGTAGTCGACGTTGCCAGCTCCTCGCATGCGATCTCTCTGATGGGGATCGAGACCAGCTGTGAGGAGCTTGATGACGAGACCTCCAGGTGGTGCGAATAGGCTCAAGGGTCGATCCTCGAAAGCGGTATGGACGCCTGGCTCTGGTAGGCTTGAGGGAGACTTTTTGAAGACCCATGTCTTGTTTGAGACTTCGCCGCCCATGATTGTGATTGTGAATACAGAAAGAAACGAGAGATCAACGAGAATATTGCTGCTAGTTCTTGATTGCGATAATCACTGTTGGTCTTCTCATCGTGCCTCTGTTATAGTGCTAAATTGTCTCGCTGCTTGAGAATCAGGGGTGCATTGTCTTTGAGAATCCTCCCAATGGAGGATGCACTAACTTACGGCGCGACCTCGGAGCCTTTCAGGTCCTCCGAAACCATAACCCGATATTCGTATAGCGGCCGCAAACACACAGCTTGAGATTCCTTTTCTGCAATCCATACCGGAAGGATTTTATTGTCGCATTTATCCGGTCGCAATGTAGGGTAAACTTTTGGTGTCATTTTATCTGCTAAGTTACAAAATACCGGAAGCTTATGCTTCAGTGGGTTGGCGTCTAACTAGCTGGCGGTGGAGAGTCGCAAAGTCTTTCTCCGATTGGTCATAGGTCGGTGTCTTCGGTCCTCGGCGGAACTTCATAGTGGAGCTCCGGTCATACCGTACGCAGTTCATCTTCGGTTCTCGGACGTATCCAGCCAAAGCCCCAATGCCGTAGATCGTGATCATGCATGTAGCTGTCCGGTATGCATTACCGGTACTTGACGATCTTCTAGTAATGGACACTGCCGTTGGCTACCAGGCTTTTTCGTGAGCTGTCCAAGGCATCTGTTATGTTGTCGTTTGATATGACTCGATTCGTTTCTCATGGATGTGTAAAGGCCCGAGAGATCACTAAACATACCGCTTGAAAGGTGTATCGAACAACAGAAGAGACCTCAAGGTGAAGATGACAGAACTCTGGAGGCTCACATATTGGGCATCTTGTATCATGATAAAAGAAATGGGCAGCTAGAGCTATAGGCGAATTAAATGCGAGGCAGCCATTTATCTATTAGACCTTCAGACAGCCAGCTCGTAAGTATATGCTTTAGTAAAGACGTCGATTGTCGGTGCTTCATATAGATAACGTCAATATGCAATGCCCTTTCCCTCCGAAGGCTATCTCCGATTGTGCGTAATCTCGTATCATGCCATCTAGAGTCTGACTCATTATTGTCAATGTTTATCTGGAAGAAGATAGTACCAAACACAGTCTGACTGGGTATCTATCAATTTCGCGACACACTGGTGACATCATGTGAATCGAACAGTTTGTAATCGTAGATACGAATGGCCCCGACGACATGTAATAGCATTGAAACGTGTAAATATATAGCAACCCTTTCTGCCACCTTTCTATCTATCTGACTGCAAAGTCCACCAAGGCTACCACGACACTAAGACCCATAAGCCTTCTGGAAAGACTGCTCAAAATCGGCAATGATATCATCAACATGCTCAATTCCAACAGAGATACGAATCATATCCTCCGTCACACCAGAAGCGAGCCTCTCATCCTCAGACAACTGTTCATGTGTGGTCGACCAAGGGTGAATAGCAAGACTCTTAGCATCACCCACGTTGGCAAGGTTAGATACGAGCTTGAGACCATCCACGACCTTGCTTCCAGCTGAAGCATCTCCCTTGACTCCGATACTCAGCATAGCGCCAAATCCTCGTGTGAGATACTTCTTGGCCTGGGAGTATGTCGGATGAGATTCAGAACCTGGCCAGAGGACCCAGCTCACATTGGGACTAGATTCAAAGTACTTTGACAACTTTTCTGTGTTTTGCGCATGACGCTCAGCTCGAAGACCGAGAGTCTCGATACCGAGAAGGAGTTGCTGTGCGGAGAAAGGGCTGAGACACGCGCCAATGTCGCGAAGCATCTCAACGCGGATTCGAGTGATGAAGGTAGCAGGACCGAAAGCCTCCCAGTACTTGAGGCCGTGATACGAGGGTGATGGTTCAACCATCTCAGGGAAGCGGTCTGAGTGCTTGTTCCAGTTGAAGCGGCCGCTGTCGACAATCACTCCACCGATGGTAGTACCATGGCCGCCAATCCACTTGGTCGCAGAATGGACAACGATGTCGGCGCCGTGCTCAATAGGACGGATGTAATAGCCACCTGCACCAAGAGTGTTGTCGACCTTAGTCCAGTCAGCTCTACTCAACGAGATAGGAACGACCAACTTACGACGAGGGGGATACCGTGCTCATGAGCGATCTTGGCGATGCCTTCAAAGTCAGGCACGACGTAATCGGGGTTGCTCATGCTCTCGACATAAATAGCACGAGTTTGGTCATCAATAGCAGCAGCATAGTCCTCAAGCTTTCCGCTTCGCACAAACTTGGTCTTGATACCAAAACGGGGAAGCAGCACGTTGAGCTGGTTGTATGTGCCACCGTACAGATGCGAGCTGGCCACAATGTTATCACCAGCCTTGGCGAGAGTGGCGATGGTGAGGAACTGAGCAGCTTGACCAGAAGAAGTGGCAGCAGCGGCAATGCCGCCTTCTAGAGCAGCAATTCGCTTCTCGAAAACATCAACAGTAGGCTGAGATAATAAGTCAGTTTATGAACTTGGGGATTATTCGGGTTACTCACGTTCATGAGACGACTGTAGATGTTGCCGAGCTCCTTGAGACCAAAAAGGCGCGCGCCATGAGCAGAGTCGTTGAAAGTGTAGCTCTAAGTGAGAGTCAGATGCTGGATCTATCAGAGTTCAGGTTTGGGCAAGACTGACAGATGTCGCATAGATGGGAACAGCAGTGGACCTTGTGTGAGGATCCGGTGTGTAACTACAAAATGTTAGATTCAGGCGAGACAACATCCAGGGGAGTCATACCCAGCATGAAGCTGAAGGGTCTCAAAGTTCTGAAAGACTTGCTCCGCCATTTTGAATAGCTTTTGTTGAAGGATATGAAGCACAAGAATGGGAAAGAGAAAGCCTGCTAGTGTTATCCTGGTCAAAGGAGAATATCATTGAATAGAGGTCTTTAATATGGCAAACATTTGCGATCCGGTTGAGAGGCCTTTGCTCGGCTCAAAGTAAATTTCGTATTGTCAGATCGGCTGGGATCTTCACTCCGGCTCCGTTACCGAACGCCGCCGAGCGGAGCAATCGGACACTTCCTTATGGATCCTCATGCACGTCAGCTCCGGTCCGGTCTCCGCAAAAGCTTCCGACGACCAATCGCATCTCTCTTCGTGATGATGCAACTTGTGCTGATTTGAAGCATGAATACGACAGAATCAATTTAGTGAAAGATCGCGGAATATGGCCGAGAAAAGGTTCCGTTCGGTTGCTCATTAAGTAACGTGTAGATCAACAACCTCGGTTTGCAAACGAGGTCCGAGAAACGCAGCATTCAGTAGCACTGCAACACTGCAACGCGTAGAACAAGGGATTGTACAAGTAGGATAAGGCCCAAGGCACGTTTTTGGCTTGATTGGTATTGTGTTGAAACTATATCCTGCTTAGCTGTCATTCTCAGTTCGATATCTCTATGCAAAAGATAGCAAAGCAAGCAATACTCTCTCTCAACTCTCTTGTAAAGCCTTCTGCTAACGCCATGGGTTCAATCTCCCACTTGCCTGCGTACGGTCATAGGCTTCTCCCCGTGGTAATCGACGAGATTGCGCGGGACGAGCCTGATCGCGTGCTTTTCTACACTCCCCGTAACGGACAACCGTCGCAAGGATATGATGAAGTCACCACCAAGATCTTTGCCAACTCTATTAACCGACTGTGCGGGTGGCTTGACTCCCAACTTGGATCGCCAGCGGTATCCAAAACAATTGCCTACATTGGTCAAAGTAAGTTGGCTTTGCTATCCTACTGCAGGCAGCTGCTGATGAGCTTCAGATGACCTGAGATATTTCATCATGATGATTGCTTCCACGAAGCTGGGACATAGAGTAAGGCCCCAAGTATCTCATTAACTATGTAGTCTCTAACTGATTAGCTGTTACTCTCGTCACCAAGAAACAGTGTCGAAGGACACGTGTCATTGATCAAACAGTCTGGCTGCGAGTTCTGGATCGCTTCATCTGGCCTGGACCACCACGGATTCCTCCAAGACCTCCAGATCCCAAGCGTTGAGGCTCCAGAATTATCCCAGCTCCTGGATCCAACACCCCTCAAACCCTATGTCTACCAAAAGTCCTGGAACGAAGGAAAGTCAGACATTCTTGCACTGCTTCACACCTCCGGCTCTACCGGCCTTCCTAAACTGGTGCCAGTATATCTCGAGACCGCTGCTACTGTTGATGGCTTCCACCTCATGGAACTTACAAATGGGAAGAGGCCGACTGGTGTTGAGTGGACTGGCACGAGACAGTTGTGCGCTATGCCTCTGTTCCACGTAAGTATTCGTCTTCTTGTACCTGAGCCAGGCTCTGATGCGTGTATTTAGGTTGCTGGAATCTGTCTTGGTCTGTACTCGGCCATCTTTTTCAACTGGACTGTTGTTCTCCCGTCCGTAGGGCCCATCATGCAGCATGGTATCGAAGACGCGCTTGACCATATCACACTCGACTCAGCCTTCATCTCACCCAGTGTCCTACAGGACATCTCCAAGTCTCCCCGTGTGCTTGAGAAGCTGTCGAAGCTCAAATTCATCACGTCAGCTGGAGGACCTATTCCTCAGTCCGTCGGCGATTTGATTCACCCGCGTGTACCCATAATGCAAACAATGGGCATGACGGAGGGCCAATGGCTTGCGTCCGTGGTCACGCACCCCGATGAGTGGGCTTACTACTATTTCCATCCACGGACAGGCGTTGAGATGCGTCCTTACTCCGAAGATCTGTCTGAGCTGGTCTTTGTGCAAAACCCTAAGCTTACTGCTACCCAACCTGTCTTCAAGACGTTCCCTGAGCTTGATATCTGGGAGACGAAAGATTTGTACTCACGACACCCAAAACATCCCAATCTCTGGAAGTATGAGATGCGGCGTGATGATCTGATCATTCTGTCCAACGGTGAAAAGTTTAACCCTCTTGCTGCTGAAGGAAAGCTCATCAGCCACCCGTGGATTGCTGCCGCTTACCTCACTGGCCGTGGCCGGTTCCAAACAGCTGCTCTTCTGTACCCCGACGATACCAGCCTCGAAAAATCAGACGACACCATCATCGACAACGTCTGGCCAACATTTGAAGAAGTTAACAAGTCTCTTCCAGCGTTCGCTCAGATTCACCGTGACTTTGTCAAGATCGTTCGGACTCCATTTCCTCGTACTCCAAAGGGTACCCTCGCTCGCAATGAAACAGAGAAAGCATTCACTGCCGACATCAACGCTATCTACGACAGGTCTACGCATGGTAAGCCTTCTGTTCACATCAACGGAACAACCGAAGTTGTGGTCCGTTCTGGCATTCGAGAGGCAATTGAAGCCGTGTCTGGATTGGTTGACCTCAAGGACGATGACAACATCTTCACCAGAGGTTTCGACTCACTTCATGTCATTCGCCTTGCAGGACTTCTGAGTTCTGCTTTCGATCAGCCTATCGAGGTAGAAGCGGGTACTATCTACACCAACCCAACCGTGTCTCAGCTCGCTCGTTCTGTTTGGTCCCATCTTGAACACGGACCCCAGGATAAGATACATCACAGCGAAGCTACTCGAGAGATGCTTGCCAAGTACGCTCAGGCTTTCGAGCCACCTCGCGAAGCGAAGGAGCACATCGTTATCACAGGTACAACTGGAGAGATCGGTTCGTATCTTCTTGATGTTCTTTGCAACAACGACAAGGTTGCCAAGATTTGGTGCTTGAACCGCAGCGCCGATGCCTTCCAACGTCAAGTAGACTCAACTAAGTCTAAAGGCCTTTCATCAACCTGGCAAAGCAAGGCCAAGTTCGTTCGCTACGACGTTGCAGCGGACAATCTCGGCTTGAGTCAGGATGATCTCCAGGAGATCAAGAATCAAGCCACGGCTATCATACGTAAGCCCGGCAACTCATATGACAATTTAATAGAGGCTAATCTGGGCTGACTATAGATAACGCTTGGGAGGTTAACTTCAATCTGCCTCTCTCTTCCTTTGAGCCTCAGTTCGTCGGTCTCCAGAGTCTTGTAGACATTTGCCGAGAGGCTCGTCATAAGCTCCGCTTCTTCTTTGTATCGTCCATCAGCGCTGCCATGAACTGGCCATCTGACCTCTTGGGCCCCGTACCAGAAGCAAGCATTCCCCGATTTGATGCACCGATCAACGGATATGGTTCGTCTAAGCTTGTAGCTGAGCACTTGCTCAGTAAGGCTGCGAGATCTGGTGTCTTGAGTCTTTCAGTTCTACGAGTTGGCCAAGTTGCTGGTCCGGTCAAGACTCTTGGCGAGGGTAGCATTTGGACTCGACGTGATTGGGTTCCCGCTGTGAGCTTTTACCTATTCTGCCTTGGTTAATCCCTAGCTAACAGCCCCTTTTAGATCATCGATGCCTCCGTCCATCTGCGAGCTCTACCACTAGATCTCGGAACGGCAAGTATCTTAGGCTGGATCCCCATTGATCTCCTAACAGAAGTCATCGGACAGCTCGTGGTCCCCGTGAATGCCGTTGTTGGGCAAGAGAATTACTACAATCTACTGAACCCTCGAACATCCAGCTGGATAGATGCTCTACCTGGTCTCAAGGCTCATCTTGAGGTTTCATTCTCAGACAAGTTTGAGATTATTCCTCTTCATGAGTGGATCGGCCGTCTGCGAGGTGCAGAGAAGACCATCGTGAAGGAGGTCAGTGAAGGGCCATCCAAGACCGCGAGGAGGGCTCAAAGTGGTCTCAAGTTGTTGGCCTTCTTTGAGATGCTAGCCTCTGGAGAAGAAGGATCTCGGGGTCTTGAATGGTCTAAGGGAAACACGTTGGCACAGAGTTCTATCTTGGCTTGCATGGAGCCTGTATCATCAGCCTGGTTTGACACTTGGTTGACACAATGGGGCTATTGAGTTTAATGTTATGTCAGTCTTTCGGATGAATAAATTATTACTTATGACTGTTATCTATTGGATCTCGTCGATCTTTTGTCACGTTGCGAATTGTGGATATTACGCACTGCCTACTTGTGAATAATATGTCTATCTATCCTGAACTAACGACATCTAAAATGACATAATACCATTACCAAAGCGATACGAAATTGCTGTCAGACGACATCATGATCGACATGTCAGCACTTGGCCATCTTAGTTCGGGACCCGTCGCCGGGATGCTTCAGGCTTCTTCGCCATGAGAGTCAGCACCGTAAGAAAATATCTCTTCTGAGGAAAGATCTGCTTTGATTGATTAGATGTAAAAGATAAAAATAACTTTCCGACTAGTGTCGTGACTTGTGCATTAGCTTACGGAAGTCTCCCGACTTATCCGGGCTCAGGGTGAGATCGGACGTCCGACATTGCATGACCTGACATGAGCAGGTTGTCTTCGGAGGTTAAAACGGTCCCGGAAGCCAATCTGTTGAGCCGGTCTCCGTCGGAGAGACTCTGTATATCATGATTGAATTTCGGAAGATTTGCGGCGATGCAACCGACTTAAACATACGATGTATTCACCAGATGTTCACCTGTTGAGTGCATTAAGATTTTGCACTCATAAAACCTCTCATATAAACCTGGATAGTACCTATTACAGCGAGTTGTATTCTACTTGAATAATTCACTGACCAAACACCGTGATTCATGTCTCGTACCAGTCTGCCCATCCAACCCGCCAAGATGTCTGACGCCACATCCTCCAAGCCGCAAATCTTCTCGATCCAGGACCTCAAGCAGGCCGCATCGGACAAGATGTCTCAGATGTACAGAGGTGCGCACCAACCTGGCCCTCCGATCTCGGCTTCGTCAGCTAATGCTTGCAGACTACTACAACGGCGGAGCCATGGATAAAATCACGTAAGTTGCACTCAAACGCTTGTCAAGCTTTCGGCTCCTGAAACACTTACGCGGACTTAGTCTGGCGAGTAATGAGGCTGCGTTTGACCGGTACTTGCTTCGTCCTCGCGTACTCCGTAATGTTTCAAACATTGATATGACTACTACCCTCTGGGGCACCAAGGCAGCGTTGCCTCTCGGTGTCTCTCCGTCGGCGATGCATCGTCTTGCGCATGCTGATGGAGAGGTTGGAACTTCGAAAGCTTGTGCTGCGCGCCACGTACCCATGATTCTGTCAGCTCTGTCTAACGATACCCTCGAGGATGTATCTGGACAGAGTTCGGATGGATCGACGCCCTATGCTATTCAGGTTAGCCCGTTCAAGAATCGGCAGATCACCACCAACTTGCTCAACCGTGCCAAAGGTTAGTTTTCGTACTTGCAGCTCTCTAAGAACCTTATTAATGAACTTATTCCAGCTGCCGGGTATAAAGCTGTTGTATTGACAGTGGATGCTCCCATGTTTGGCAGGAGATTGGATGATCTGCGAAATGGTTTTAGTGTCCCTCCAGGATTTAGCTTTCCTAACTTGAGCGCTCAGACCCAGTCAGGCTCTGGTGGATTGGGTGGCGGTATTCCTGACCTCTCCTTTGGTATGTGGATACTTTTGGACGCGTGATTGTGCTCACTAACATGCTCCAGATACCAGTGCGACTTGGGAAGAAAAGATTGCATGGATGAAAAGCCAGACTAACCTTGAGATTTGGGTCAAGGGAGGTGGGTACACAGTGTTGGTGAATGTCAAAGACTCATACTGACCAGCACGTCTAGTTACATCTCCCCTAGACGCCCAGATTGCCATAGAGCAGGGCGTTGATGGTATCATCATCTCAAACCATGGAGGTCGACAGTTAGATACTACCCCAGCGACAATCGACATCCTCCGCGAGATCGCACCTATTGCTAAGGGCAAGACGCGCATTGCCATCGACGGTGGCTTCCGACGTGGCTCTGATATTTTCAAGGCTGTTGCGCTCGGTGCTGACTTTGTCTTTGTCGGCAGAATCGCCATCTGGGGCCTTGCTGTAAGTTTCACAACTGTTAATTTTGATGCATGAACTAATTGATGTTGTAGTATGATGGTTCCAATGGTGTTGGCTTGGCACTGGACTTGCTGATCAACGAATTCAAGCTATGTATGGGACTTGCTGGATGCAGCAAGATTAGCGATATTACCCCAGCTCACCTGTCCATCCTGAACGCAAGAGGCGTTTTGGAGAGTGTGTACTAGAAACGAGAATGCGGCAAACATGACGATGATAATCATACAATTGAGGCAGCTTTCAATCACGACAGTGTTCTACTTGGTACATCTGATTTAGAATCCGTATTCCTGCTCCGCCTCTTTAGCAAAGACCGTATGGTTTCAAGCAAGACCACTTCATGTTAAGTGCTGCTGCTCACAACGACGCGGAGCTGGTCCTTAATGCAGGTACAGGGTAATATGGATCATCATGAATACACAGATTTTAACTACGAATGCATGCCACAGGAGTAAAAGTAATACTGCCGGTCAGTCAGTTTGAAAGTGATAGCATGAATAACGGGTACAAGTGCGATGACTCAAGCAAAAGAGATGGCATTAATCTTGAGTGTTTTTTTTTTTTTTTAACGCGGGAATTAACGGAATCCGCAGAGCCTCTCATTCTGGCCAATTATGGCTTCACACATATCTAGATGAATTTTAGCTTAAAGCTTAAACGAAAAGCCGTTACTTAATTCATTTAGCCTAGCGTCAATCACCTCGAATCTTTGTCGTGAGGCCGGGACCTGAAATTATCCCGTGGTTCAATGTTCTGTCGACGTTATCGATATTGGGATCTCACAAGTCTTGCGAAGTCAGCACCTTGATAGTCACGATATAAACCTGGACCTTGGCACGGCAGATCATCCGCTACTGACACCTTGGCAAACACGTTAGTTGTCGCTATGCCAGTTCCTCCGAAATCGCGATCCTTTTTCAGTGCCGGCATTTATTCACCCGGGTACAGCGCTGCCGTCATCTTTTAGTGCTGAGTCCCCCAATGCCGCTCAGACAAAACTGGTTTGCCTACATATCTAGCGTGGGATGTCGACCCTGTTGTCCTTTCGGCCGATATGCGTCATCGGAAGGCTCGGTCCGTATGGCGCAATTGGCGACTGACTACTCCGTACGGGAAATGGTGATATTACTCGAATTTCCAGAATCAAACTCTGTAGAGTGGGGGGCGTGCGCATATCCCGGTATGAACCGGTAAAGTTTGGTTGCGTTACATTGTGCGGATTTAACGAGGACTAGCGGGCAGAAAAGACAGATCTGATAAAACAGGCAAGTCGTGTTACTAAACAGGTGTTGCCATGCCTTGCTTTGAGCGTCAGGTCATGGCCCTTTTGGGAAGCTGAGTCTGTGCTGTGCCTTGGACATACGTTGCAGCTCCACGCGTGGTGATAAGCGGCAGCTCACGTATGGCCAGTAGATGCTGTAGTCAGATCCAAGACTAATGGAAGTACGGCAGGTAGAGTCAGCAAAAGGATTCCATCGACTCGGATTGTTGCCGTTGAAGGATTCCTTCTCGACGCACTCACAGCGTGAATCTGATAATGCTCTACGGATATGAGGGCTTTGTTTCATCCTTGCTCGGCATGTTTTGCTTACGGGAATTGGGTGTTGTGACGTATTATGACAGATCGCATTTGTCACAGGAACATGCTCATATCCCTGTTGGGGTTACGATGCATGGTTTCCCTAATGCCCGCGGGTTTAGCAGACTCGAAGGCCGCTGGTCTCTACTAATCCCGTTGGTCTCACATGTTCCTGAATGCCAAGTGGAGCCAACCGGCTTAATTTCCGAGCGGATTTTCGGCGAAAATACAACGAGATTCAATCTCCCCGTTGACGGAAAATGGAGACTGAGGTGAAGATCACATGGAGAAGTGACGATGTGAATGTGATTGTGGTCCAGCAAAGGAGGCTATGGTATAAATATATTATGTCATGACAATCACTAGACACGATCTCTGTTATTCTCAAGGGAATATTTACTCTTTATTCTGCTAAATATCTTCATATTGTTCCTCAGTAATCTGAAACAGCTCTTCCGAGATCACCGACGAATCCCACACAATGCTGACGCCACGAGTCATCTCTCACCACCACCACAAATGTCCTGGGCAACCAGGATTACGCTCCCACGGGATCAAAGGGCACGGCACAATGATTGTTCACGATGACTCAGTAAAACCAGACAATTCACCAGTTGAAGCACGTGAGCCCTCTGAGTCTCTAGACTTGTAAGTTTTACTCTATTAGAAAATCTATAGCAATCTTTTTGAACAAACCCCCAGAACTTCTATAAACAGGTGTCTAAAAATCTTTAATCTGGCGCATCACTATCTTTAATGCCCGGACGCATCTTATGTCGTCATGGTTCCCGTCTCTATCTTCTCCTAGCTGTATCGCGGCATTAAGCAGAGACTGACTGTGCTGACTCCCAAATAACCCCAATTCTCCATCTTTAGTGTCTTTAGCTCTAGAAGATACTCTATAATGCTCGGGCAGGCCCATGAGCTGTTCAATTTGGTGAAGCTGATGCTCGATGAGGTGAACGAGCAGATTTCCGGATAATGTTTCATTGGGGGGAATGGGAAGACCTCCGATGTATAGAGTCAGTGGGGATGATTGATATGAGCCAACTGACGTCTTGGAGGTGCTGAGGAGGTACTCGAACACTTTTGAGAATATGATACCATAGATCGAAACAATTTGTATGTAGCACGAAAGTGCAATGAGCAGCTGCGTTGTGCGTAAACGCGGTGGCACCGCTGGCGTGTATGAAAATGTTGAGGGCGTATGCTCAGCAGATGCGGGGGTACGAAGGCCAGATAAGAGCCTCTCGAGCTCAGTGCAAGCCTGTGATACTTGGACCAGAGGATGAGACTCGCAGTTTTCAAAATCTTGGCCAATACCCTGATGGGCCAAGGAAAGGTTCAGGGTGCCCTTCACGTCCCATGGGGACGATCTGATGGAGTAGAGCTGAGCAGACAACTTGGAATGCAGCCTTGACAGAAGCAGCTCGACATGATCGCTCCTCATGGGCAAGGCAGAGTCCATGGAACTGGTACTCGGTAGAGTGTTGAACTGGTACGACGCTGTCGATTGGATGGTGCTGGGGTCCACTGTCTGTGCCTGTGCCTGTGCAACGCTGTGTTGGCTCGTCGATTGGGACGACGACAGGGGGGAGATGTCGACGAGGATATTGTCATTGACGATGAAATCAGAGTGTTGCATCCCAATGCTGTCCAAGATGTTGTCCAGCGACAAATCATACTCAAAGTTCATCATGTTGCTCATGTCTGTGCCTCCCGCTGAGGGTGACGAGTCTGTGGTGTGTGACGACGAGCTGGTATCACCTTGCTCAACTACAACGGTGGGCTGCACCTGTCTTGAGGGGGGACGACCTGTTGGCCGTGCTTTGCTGGTGACACATTCAATGCCAGATTTGAGGCATCTAAGACATGCGTCCGTTGAGTGGCCTGAATCTCGGTGACATCGCAACTTCTGTGCGCGGCAGCGATCACATGCCGAGCGCTTCCAAGGTGCTCTGTTAGAAAAGTCGCCAGCCATCTTTGGACCGAGTAAGCAGGTGGCAGTGTATGTCTAAAGTGGGAGCAGCAAAAAAGAAAGGAAAACGTTATCCTGATGATCCTGGAAAAGACTGGATAGAGATGGGGCATGGAGTATGTATAATATGTCAAAAGAAGTGAGAAGAAGAAAAGAAAACTGGTGCTTCGGCTTTATTCTATATCTGATAGAATAGACTGCCAGTCACCTCCGTGCACTCAAAGGTCAGCGGCATCCCGCGTTTCTTGCAGGCGAAATCTCCCACGATGACGAAAAATCCTAGCAAATCAAACAATCCCCGTGTCCCGTGAAAGCGGAGAGAAGAGAATCCTTTTAAAAAAAAACGGACAGGACAGGACAGGACATGCAGCCACAATTGCTAGGTTCCAAGATGGGCCATAAGCTTTGAACGAGCGTGCTACGTTCTTGCAGCTGTCATGGTACGTACATGCACGCAAGTGGCACACACCCATTGGAAGCCTTAACGAGCACGCGGGGTTGCGTATAGTCGGCACCTGTTTAGCTTTGAACAACGTGCCCTCTGCATGCGTAATCTCAAGAACGAACGTTTTGGAACAAGGGGTGAGGGGAGGGCGTGAGATGTGGCGGCGTGTTATCAAGGTTACAGAGGCGTGACTGTAAAAGGTCAAAACGGCGCCTCAGCCTTACAGTCAAGTTTTCAATTCTGACACTAAAAAGAGTAAGTGAGACAAACTACTGTAGTCTAAAGACGGGCTTGGATGCGAGTGATGTGCTTGTTTCAGGGCCGGGCTTCCTCCGCCGATGCCGCACTCCCTATTACTTTTGTCTCTAGTTTAGTCTCTGCAAGAAATTATTAGCGAGAAAAATGCGGCTGCTGTAGTCAATCGACGGTGTTGACCCACTGTAAAAAGTAACCGAAATCCTTCTCAACTGGATGCCTGAGAATTCCAATGCAATGTTTTCGCAGTTCAAGTGGATATTCATCATGCTTCTGTCTCCGCACTGTTTATTTTCTCGCTTCAGCCTGTCTTGGTGCTGTACCCGCTCACTTTCTCATCAGTGTATTTTGGCACTTGCTGAGTCCTTTTTGACAGTTCAGTACAGTCATATTTGTCATGCTGACTGCAAAAGGGCCTCCCCCACTTGTCTCAAATAAAACATCAACAGAGAAACGTCTCCGTAGACCCTCTCGCTAAATGTGTTGCTCCGTTCACAGCTGAGCAGGACCCAAAGCCGAAAGCTTATTCTGCGGACAAACCCTGCCAGTTCGCGGAGGAAACAAATATTCCGCGCATCGTGTCTCTAGCGTATAGTTAGGCAGGCCCTGTTTTTGGTGGTTGCCGCTTATAATGCACATAAGCAGCAGATGGATCATGAGGATAAACCTGGTAATGGCATAACTAAGGTGGAAACTCCCCTCGGGCGGGCTGCCACTGAATCCAAACTCCGCTCTCCACCGCGCGCGTCAAGTCCAAGTCTGTTAATGATCCTCGCAAACGAGTCGGGTTTCCCCAGACGTTGGAAGCTGCAATCTGTCGCATCCACTCGTAACCGCTGAGGTTCTTCAAAGGTTCTTCGCAACGCGGCCGCCCTTAGGTGTCTCCAGTACCTGAGACTTAATCTCCAGCCAGCAAGGATCGCCAGCAAATGACCTCACTGAGCAAAGTTACGTGCATTTCCCACTAAAGTCTAGACAGACTAGACTTGCGAACCCGCGACTCGCCTAGATCCCTGCCCATCATAACATCAGAAAAGCCATGTAACCCTGTTGGAAATACAGGGGAGGGGAAACTCATACCCAGCGGCTGCGGCCCGTAAGTCGCTAGTCAGTAGCCCACGGCGCACTAATCACTTGCCGGTTTAGCCGGAGCCCCTGGAGCTGCTTATGAGCGCCGCATTCCTAACCTTTTGAGGTGACTGCACCAAGGGTCATCCGATGCGCTACTGCAGATGAACAAAAACAGGATAGATGCTTCTGCGCTGATGACGGTGACAGACACCGATAATGAGTTTCTTTTGAATAATTATTACATGTTGGGTGTTTTTCCACCTGTCTATGTATTATAACTTTAAACGTGTGTATGCTGGGTAGAATCAGTGGTACAACAGAAAATGAGATATTGAATACAACATGCCTTTTCAGCTTGCTTTGCCAAGGCAATTAACAAACATCGCCTGCCGATATTATGGCGGAATGGCTGCTTTAACTGTTTATGGTCTTTTAGTTACGGGCTCCTAACAGCCAACTCGGGTATTGTCTGAAGAATTTATAACCTACAAGACAGCATTGAAGACAAGGGTTAACAACAGTTGCTGTCATTATTACATATTGGCTGTATTAACACAACTTGATTTTTAATACAAAAGCTATAATATAACTAAGAGGTTTTACATACAGTATAATTTCTATTTACTTACTTATATCTATAATTTAACTTAAACAAAGATTTAAATAGTAACACTATCTAAATATCTTAACCTTTATCTCTACTACTTCCATAGCTTATGTGAATGTTAAAGTTTAAGTTCAAGCCTGTAAAACACTTCTTGCCTTAAATTCCTCTCCCCTTTACCCCAACTTCGACCTCGACCTATCTAGGCATCAAGACATTGACATCTTAAGACACTCTAAGAAAGCAAAGTCGAAAGACTCACATTTGCAACCGAGTTTGCCGTAATGCCGCCTCATGC
Source organism: Fusarium proliferatum ET1 (assembly GCF_900067095.1). Taxonomy (NCBI): domain Eukaryota; kingdom Fungi; phylum Ascomycota; class Sordariomycetes; order Hypocreales; family Nectriaceae; genus Fusarium; species Fusarium proliferatum. The sequence continues at coordinate 776,668 of NW_022194803.1, read as the reverse complement.
TGGCTTCTCGATAGTAAGTGATTCAAATTACTTGAGCTTGCAGTAATGAAGACAGCAATATGAAGACGGACATTTGATAATGACAGTTCTCAACCAGGGTAGACATGCCATGGTTTCTATAATCAAGTCAGGTGAGGTTGTTGTATGCTCAATTCGCGAGACGTGATTGGCGCCTTCAATCGACTATAGCTGTCAAACTAATGCATGGAAGTTATGCATTTCAGATATGTCGTGTACCCAACTTGCATTGGGCTTGACTCATGCTGAAACTCTAATATTGCGACTCTTGTCTCTGCAGAAGAGGAAATCCGTTGGTCCGTGAACAGCCTCAATCAGAACTCAATCTGTACGGGAGTCTGTGCGCTAGCGGCATACTGGTACGTGGCTTCGTGGGTACGGTAGGACCGCATCAAGATGCAGATGCCGGCATAGAGCGTTTCGAAATGAGGCTTCTTCTCCGATGAGGCTTGACACTCACCGCTAGGAGCCTGCCGCGGGAAGTCCTTGATTCCTTATTGGTTCTGGTTAGTATGCCTGTCCCAGTCGTTTTGACCACTGGGGAGTAGATCAGCCGACCGAGATCTCCAAGCCTCGGCAGTCCATTGAGATGTAAAGTAATTACGACGCGGGATCGTCGGGATGAATGTAACTGACCTAGTCCTCGTTACTTCGGGCTACATAGTTGCCGAAGTCCTGAACCTTGTCGGCCCGACTCACCCATTGACACAGCACACCCAACAGATCTGATAAACAAGCAAACCAGAAGAACAGGATTCAAGTTCGAGACCTTCTTGGCACAAAGCTTCTTAGGGACCATATGTGGAACTTGTGCTAAGCAAGCTGGGCAAGCAGATCATTTACAGGCATTTGCTTGTTATGTTTCAGCAGCAATCCACATGGCCCAGTTATTCAAAAGACCTTCAGTATCCGCTGTTGACAGTCTTGTCCGGAGATCTTTCCTAAATAGTAGTTGTAGTAGACTCATGCCGCGACCAAGGATTCTTTGTTGGACCCTGCAGATGATAGAAACAGCCCTTGAAGTTACCTAAACCACTTAAGCAGAAGGCTAGACTTAAAGCGACAAAGATACATTAAAGGCAATGAAGCCTATGCCTAGGAACACCTATAAACCAACTAGCCTTGAACAGACTAACTTGGCGGTTGCTGGGATGGTCTTAACGCACAGTGACGTTGCTTATTGATCCTTTGCGCACAGAGGTTTATTTCAGAATCTGGGGAAGCACTTCTCCAGGTTCTCATAATTGCGTTTACTATTCTTGTGCCGGTGCACACCGGAGCGCTATAAATGAGGGCAAGACCAGCCCAATCTGGCTGATCAGAACTGGAAGGTCGTGATACTATCATTAGCACAAAAGAACAGCGCTAATCATGCACGCTTCGTCACCTGTTCTTGAATTTAGAGTTTCGGAACATATTAAAGGCACTCCGGCGGATGATTCATGTAAACACCACGTAGCCTCTTCTGCTGTTTCTCATGACTCGCGATCATTCTCCTGTACATCTAATCGATTACTGAAAGGGGTAACTCTCCACTAAACCGCCAGTATGGGCTCACGATGTGAGCGCTCAGACGGCGATATGGCTACTTCCAGCTGAAAGCTTGGCTTCGCGTTTTCAATCGGCGGGGTAAAGCGCGAGCCTGGTCTCTGGAAGACCTGAGCATCGTCACATCTCAATGTGATAAGTGAGCCAAGGCTACCGGGGCTCGAACTAGAGCGATTATGAATCAAGGATATGCGATAGGTTCAGGAACGAACTGAAGAGCATGAGACACATGATGGCGATAGTAGTTCCATTAATCTCGACGTTGTGAACTCCACATTCACTTTTTCATCTCCAAGTTTTGTTATCAGCACAGAGTTAATGTGACTCGTCGGACAACGAGTGAGGTGATGATGCTAACGGCATGGGATTTCTTAAACGGTTTGAACTTGCATCGTCACTTTTCATCGAGAAGGCCGCGGAGAAGGGAGTTGCCGTGGCCTATGTCAACGAGGCCATAGGTTGATTCCTTTGACGGGTTCAGCAAGGAATCGAGGATGGAGGAATGATGTTCAAAGTTTGAGGATAGCTAAGTAAGATATTCACCATAACATGGCAAAGCAAGCGGACTAGAGACGCGATGCCGATTCACCCATCTCTTGTGATTTGTCTGCGAAGGCACTAGTTCATGAACCTATCATTCACCCCTCATATAAACCTGGGGCTTTGTGGTGGATGGGAAAGGACAAATAAATATAATTATTACTACGAATATAACGGTCTCTATCAGTTGTATTTCTATCGGGTCTAAGAAGCAAGAAAACAGGCAAAAACGACATGTCTTGAAATGTCTAAACTGGAATTGGCTCCCTAGCAACCCCCATGTGACTCAATTTGATTACTTTTCACTCTTCTCATCATCGTACACTAAAAGTCTAGTATATCAAACAGAGCGAGTATAGCTCAGAGATCGACGATGACCGTGGCTATGAGTAGCTGATGCGTGGCTGTTGTGTGTTCTGGCTCTCCACATCTCCTCAGCCTCATTCATGGCGTCATCTTCTGTGACAGTGACGTGAAGAGACCGCATCTTTTGGAGGACGTTGGCAGCCTCTGCAGCGTACTCGCACTTCATCCGGATCTGGCGTCCGTATTTGTAGAAGAGGAAGGGAAAGGGGACACAGGCCAGGGCGAGGAAGGCTGGGATGGAGCTAGCCCACTGGACTCCGAGGCCATCGTACATTTGCCTTGTAAACAGAGGAAAGGCGGCACCAAAGAGGGATCGTAGAGCAGAATTGGCTGCCATGATGGACGCTGCAAAAATGACGTCTGTATTTGGTTAGCGAGACTCGGATGGCGTGTGAAATGGAACTTACAGGAGTCAATGAGATAGTTCAACAGCGCCATGAAGACAAGTACAAGACCCCAGGCAAAGAAGACGGTACCGATGATGGGGACAATCCAATGGATGCTAGCGAAGGTTGTCCACGCGAACCAAAACAAGCCGATGGGGATGAGAAGAGAACCCATAATGGCTGGGGGCAGTCTATCCTCAGGCTCCATCGGCGCACCTCTCCTCTGAGCAGCGCGAGCGTAGCGCTTGTCTTCGAAAGCGAAGCTGATGATAGACAGAATCACACCGATAACAATACCAGTGAAGGCAAGGCCACCAATACCCTGGCTCCAGCCTCGCCCCTGTTGAAACACGATGGGAAACGCGGCAAAACACATATACATGGTGCCGTAGATGATGGAGATATAGATGGAGGTGATGAAGACGATAGGCTCCTTGAACAGCAGCAGCCAAGGTCTGGTCAACGCATTCTTGAGCTGATGGGCAGCCGAACTTGGTGGCTTGTCTGCGTCGAGAGTGGAGATGTACACTTTTCCTGTGAGCTTGGACATGTGCTGGGCGCGCTTGCGCAGGATGTACGGCGCGTATGTCTCTGGGATGAAGACGGTGCAGGCAATCCAGGTGACGCCAGTGAAGGCGGCCATGAGCCCATGGAGCCAACGCCAACCCGCAGTCTCACCAAGGAAGCCTCCTGCAATGGGACCTAGATTCTGTTAGTTGTCTATCGGATCAACAGAAGGAATTTGAACATACCGATTGCTGGTCCAAGGAAAGGGGCTCCCGAAAACATGCACATAGCCAGACCTCGCTCCGACTTGTCAAACATGTCCGCAATCAACGCTGGGGCATTTGAAAGAGGCGCAGAGCCAATAGATCCAGTCAAGAAACGCAGAACTAGCAAAGAAGCAATGGAACCTGCTCCGGCCGCCCCAGCGCTGAACGCCGTTGCAACCATAAAGGTGAAGAAGAAGACCTTCTTCCGCCCGTAAAGTTCCGACAAGGGCGCCCAGATCAAAGGTCCGAAGGTGAAACCCAGGACGTAGAGGGATATTCCAAGTGTAGCGACTTCTTGGGAGATGCCGAACGCGCGGATGACTTGCTTGATACCGCCTGAATATGCTGAACTAGCAAATGTAGTTGCGAGACATGCTAGAGATTGGAGAAGAACAAATGCCCACTTCTTCCATCGGGGGAGCAGCTGAGCATTTTGGGAATCGTCGGGGAGGAAGTTGATGCGATAGGGAGCCTGTGTTGTCCCCTCTCCTGGGTAGTTCTGATCGATGAAGGACTGGCTGATATGGTGCGCTTGACTGTAGATTCGAGACAGTCGAGGTGGTACCGTATGTTGATGCTCTTGCGTCTTTGGTTCGACGCTGGGTTCGTTGACATTGTTGTCATTGCCGATGGTGTCGTTGGCAATGGTCTCGGAGGACAGGGAGGGAGAACTGGGTTGAGGATCGATAGCCATTGTTGCTGGAATCGTTTGTGATGTTTCTGACACAATCTCACAGACGTACGATTATGGCATCGTGACACCCATCTCTTAAAGGAGCGAACATTAACTTTTGCTTTTTCCATTGTTGGTTAGGGGGGCGACAGGTCCAGCGTGCAAGATTGGGATTGTCCGCGGTGTTTTGGGCGGGGTTATAGCCACGCTTAGAAAGCAGACTCTGGGCCAGTCTATTTCTCGGAGTCCACTCGGCGTGCTCCGGAACAGCACGTTATTCCTGCATGCGCCACTGTCGTAATTATAAGTGGACCACGGCATTATCATTGTCTTCCTATAACACCGCCAAAACCCCGCGGCATTTCACCATTCTTTCAACATCCAGCCAAACCCCGCACCGCCATTCATCTCGGCATCTTACACGACAACAAAAAATATCCACCGCATTTATTCTCGTTTATCTGATTCCCCCCTCCCAATGCCTCTACCGTCTCGGGCCTCGTCTACGCCCAAGATTAGCAAGGCCTGCGTGCCGTGTAGAACGCGCAAGATCAAGTGCAATGCTGCTGTTGTTGGGCTTCCCTGCGGCAGCTGTGTTAGTAGAGAGTGCCCGGATGAGTGTGTTTTGTCGGCGCGGAAACGTCGGACTGTGTAAGTTTTTATAAATCATTGATGAGTCAAGTTTCGTGTTGAGGTGTAGTTACTGATGCGTGTTTTAGAAAAGGGCGTAATGCCGAAGTCCCCAGGTCGCGGAAAAATATACCAGATACCAATGGTTCCGTCTTGTCGGTTAGTCACTGTCTCATCGCCTCCCTCGTACCACTTCAGTGATACATGCTCTGTAGTCCACTGCCGTGTGGCCTGTGCCAAGCTGATAGTTGTATACATTCATAGCCACGACAGCAACAGCTTCCAACAAATGTGTCAAGACAGACAACAGATAGTTCTCATTCTGATCCCGTAGAAGAGTCTATCCATGCAAGCCATACTGGCAGTTCGTTACGGAACGACACCCCCCACTCGAGAGATCGTCGTCCGCCGGGTCAGGCCCAAGCTGATCTACTCTACCTTAACATTCTGCAAGATACAGTCAATGACACGTCAGCGGCTCAGACAGATGCAAGTGATCATCAGTCAAATGATGAACCAGACGATAGCTTCAACAGTCAAATACATCACTGGAATCCACCACCTCAGCTTGACGACGTTGACAACGAGTATCTTGCCAAGAAGAAAGTATTCGAGCTTCCTCCTCCCCGATTCATGTAAGTCCATCTCACCACTCCCAATGAGATGACCTAATGTTGTTATAGGGACGATATAGTCAAAGCATACTTCGACTATGTGCATCCTTTCGCACCCATTCTCAACAGAACAGACTTTATCCAGAGTTATCGCTCAGGAAGCTGTTGTATTTTCTTGCTTCATGCTGTAGCTGCTGCTGCAAGTCTCTATGTCACCCATGACGTCCTGATTGGCTGCGGCTATCCAGATCGCTCAACCGCACAGGCATCTTTCTTCTCAAAGGCCAAGCTCTTCCATGACTTTCATTGCCAAGGCGATCCGCTTTCCATGTTGCAGGGTTCCATGATTCTTGGTGCAATTATCCTGGATCACCCGTCTGACAGAGACTTTCAGTACTGGTTTCACAACTCTGTCCGTCGTGCTTCAAAGATGGGCGTACAAAATGCGTAAGTCCAACACATCCAGGGCTTGACCATACTTACAATCTTAGCTGTCTTCGTGATGATGGATCTCAGAAGCTGTACCGACGAATCTGGTGGGTTTTACATGTGAGTTTAGACCCTCTCCGATTAGTCGTTTGACTAACGTGCTGTAGAACAGGGATATCTTCCATTTCTTCATCAACACACAGAACATGCGACTACTCGCAAACGCACCGCCAATAAGACCCCTCACTGAGGCTGATTGGGAGACCGAAGACATTGAGCAATGGTCGGGTATCTTATCACCAATCTCCCAGGCCCAAAAGGTGTCACTCATCGCTCAATGCGAGTTGGCCCAGATCTGTAAGTCCCAACCCTCTCGAGAACAAACGAATCATCTAACATCCATCCCAGTCGGGAATGTCATGTCCGTCGTGACAAGTTCAAATCCATCTGCAGAAGAAATTCACAAGAGAATACTGCCACTCGATGCGTGGCGAACATCACTTCCCGAGAGGATGCACCTCATGGCGTCTTTTGCAGAGGGTGAGATCTATCATCTCGAGGCTCTGACCACCAGCTACCGTTTTGAATGCATCATGTGCCGTTTGCTCCGCCGTGGGAGATGGCAAATGAGTGATGGCGGGTTGCGTGAGTGGGCGCAGCAACGCTTTAGATCAGCGATATTTGAGCTCGACACCATCGTCAAACGAGTCATGATCAACAACATGATTCAAAAGCTGCCAACTACTTTGTATGTGTTTTCTCAATTACTGATCTCATCCTTCCTCTGACCTTGAATCTTAGTATCACCACTATCACTGCCCTCTTGGCGCTTCACATAGAATCGGCTTTAGACGCTGCAGAGTCGAGCCTTATTCGCTCAATGGCTCGCATATCGGTTCAGCACACCATGCTTGCACTGGATCAGATCCGCGATACTCCTGCCATCAAGAGAGCTCTGCCTGCATTTGAGATTGTTCTCTCCAAGAACAAGCTCTACCCAATGTCGACAAGCGATACTGAGCAAATTAACACAATGCAGACCATGTCTCAAGACCAAGCTCTAAGTGACGGGCATATCCTGCAACCGCCTCAAACAGAAATGACTTTGCCACAGGATGACCAGTCGTTCTTGTATGGGGACTTTATTGGGTTTGACTTCTTAGACCGATGGCAAATGGAGCAATTAGACTTTACAGGCATTTACTAGTGAATGGTTCCAGACAATCTTCTTCTTTAGATTAAGAATTCGTTTATACTTAGCTACCCTATTACACTTAGACGTTAATAAATAAACCACCTTACCAGATCTGAATATAGCGCAAACCTTGATCGGCGCTTTACATAAGCAGTGTTCATAATTCGGCATAATTAATATCCACTGACCAACCTCAATTTATCCATTTCATGCAACCCTACCAATCGCTAACTGCCCCAAACCCATCGCGAAAGCGATAGCGAAACCATTCAGCAAAAGAACAGTCGATCAAGCTGTCACAATGCCCCCGCGCTTGGGGTACAAAAAGTCTCGAAGGGGTTGCATGCGCTGTAAACAACGACGCGTCAAGGTGAGAACGGGTCAACCAGCACGCGTCAATGCCGTCTGACTAATTACCTAGCCAGTGTGATGAGAAGCAGCCTTGCGCAGCGTGCGAGAGACACGGCTTATCGTGTGTCTACCAGGAACCCTCGGAAGTGCGACGAGGGCGTTCAGCTGATCAAGTCCGTAGGTTGTAACAATGTGGATATAAAGAGACCCTGACTTGATTACATAGACCGATGCCCCGAGAGACGATCGCCAGAAAGGCTCAAATGGCGATTCGTCAATCGCGAGCCCGGATCCATTGCCGTACCTAGCCAAGTTCGTCACAGGCCAAGAGTCAATAGAACAGAGCACTTGGCTCACGGATCTTGAGCTGATGCACCAGTATTCGACGTCTACTTACCTTACTCTTCCGCGAGCAGATGAACTTCGGCAGATATGGCAAATTGAGCTACCCAGGTTATCACTGAGCCATGTTTATCTTCTCCACCAAGTCTTGTCTGTATCTGCATTCCACCTGGCCTCACTGCACCCCGATCGACCAGACTACGCTATCTGTGCATCACAACACCAGAATAAGGCTATCGCTGGTCTTCGTTCAGCTGTCGCGTGCATCACAGAAGAGAGCTGTGTGGAGATCTTTTTATCATCTTCACTACTGGGCATTGGGGCGTTTGCTGGCCTCGGCGCTCACAATGCTGGTCAACAGCCCCGCATTGACGATCTCCTCGATGTCTTCGTACTTATTCGGGGCATGAGTGACATTTTGAACAGATACGAGCCACTGCTCAAAGAGAGCAGGATTAGGCATCTCTTCGTCTTAGGAAGCCGGTCTGGCTCAACGCCTCTTCTTGACGCCACGGTCACGCAGCTTCGACAAATTGTCATACCCGATGGCTTCGACGAAGCGGTGATCGCGATATGTCAAGAATCAATCGCATCAGCAATCATCTGGATAGAGAGTCACATAGGGGCAACGGCTGCGCCTGACGAGCGAATCGCCATGACTTGGTGTTTATCTGTGAGCTCAGAATTCCTGGACCTGATCAAGCAGCGGCACCCTGTTGCTCTTTGCATCCTCGCGCACTATTGTGTTATCTTGGATCGAGTCGGAAGATCACAATGGTTTATGAGGAATTGGGGGAAGCCGGTACTACAAGACATTCGGAATGAGATGGAACCACGATGGTCATCGATGCTGCAGTGGTGTTTGGCAGCTGTTGAATGTGATAGAAATGCACAAGTGCATTGATTCTAATGACAGATATACCATCTACATGTAAGAACAAATGGAAGAATAAGTAGAATACAAAAGCCAAACGAATGCATGTGTAATTGAACGATAACTCCATCCAAGTTCATATAAGCCCAGGTAACTCCATCAAAACCTTGTAACGCAGCCCTGCCTTCCTGCCTCCTTTACCGTCTCAACCTTATCACAGCCATCGTGTCGCTTCTCAGTGGCGATAAGCGGTGTCGTCAGAGCGGAGAGTGCTGAGAGATTCATCCGTATTCTTCGTCCTCGTACCGCGGGGAAAACCATTCTTCTTATAGAACCGCCAGTCCAAGTAGGTGACCACAGCAAGGTACTTGTATATTGGGCTGATTCGTTAGTCACAATCTGCTATGGGTGTTGAGAAGGACATACCTCAAGAAACCAGCCAGCACAAAGACAACCCAACCCAGCGCGCAGCTCGTTCCGACACACAGCTGAGAGTTACCCTGGATCATCATGAACGCAACAGCCGCCCAGAAGACAACTTCCAAAGCATTGAGGATAAAGTACGCCTTGAGGCTGCTCCAACGATGGAAGCGGATGGAGTGCTCGGTGAGGATCTCGTAGGCCAGGATGATGAGGGACTTGGCACCCTGAAAGTAACATGTTAGATCTGAGAGATCGTGTGTCGGAAAATAAGCTTACCATGCCGAGACCCATAGTGGTTGAGCGACCCGGGGGCCGATTGGGCAGGATGAGTCGCACGCCCGAGAGGGTGATGACTGTAATGATCAAGGTGACTAAAACAATCTGCAGGGGGATCTTGTTGCGGAGGGTAAAGAAAGGCTCCATCTTCTTGAGGAAAACAGGCGTCATTTTGAAGGAATCTGTAAAGGTATTGAAGAAAAAGAGGCGGTAGTGAGATTAGAATGGAATGAGGATGTTGAGGCTTGAGATGATGATAAAGCTGGACATTGTTGGCAAGACCAAACATTTATAACATTCGCAATTGACCCAAAACATTCTGAATCAACAAGTCTCAACTCTATCATTACGCGGCAGTTACCGTAGATTCTCATACACGTATTCGACAATCCTGCAAAGTGCAAAAGAGAAACCGAGCTCTGAGGCTTAGAGACATAGCACTACCCGGAAAACCAGCCCTACCGGCACTATTTTTAATCCTACCCAACAAAATAAGCTTGTTGGAACCTCAGGGACGTCAGAAAGGCTCAAGTCCAGGCTCAAGGCTCAGTCTGGGGCCTATTGATCGTCTTTATCTCATGGAGCAGGACCGATTTGATTGGCTGAGGGGCTTCGGTGTCGCTCTCGGTTTCGGTTTCGGTACCGGATTGTGCCGTTGATTAGTGGCATCTACGGCATGTTTTCAAATGGCATTACGGATCTGGGGTTGATCATTGCGCACGCTACGCGTGGCCGAGATGCTATAGAGTTTCACTTTGATCTAAGCTTAGCCTCGTAGGGCCTCAACACAATTGTTAGTTGGAGGATCGCTTGATGAGAAGCTCCGTCGATGCCGAACACATCAGCCTAATGGGCCGGGGTACTCGAGCCTGCATTGAGCTAGTTAAATATCTTGTCTCCCGCTCTTCCTAGTGGAATGCTGCCAAGTTTTGTCACTTGTCTTGTTCCCTTTCTCTCATAATGGACTCCAAAGACCGGCAATTGTACCATGTCCCAGCAGGGTGAGAAGCATCATCGCCTTCTAGATGTCTTGAACTAACACGAACAGTCCTCTACCGCCACCAAGCTACTCTGAGGCAACTACAACAGATCCTCTCACCACAGATGGCTTTGTGTCTCCTATGACAACAACCTCCAGCCCCGTCGCCTTCAATGTCTCAGTGTCACCAATAGCCATGACCCCTATAACCTCTCGATCGACCGAGTCATTTACATTACCCCCCGTCACCGAAACAACTCTCGACTCTCGTAATCATAGTACACTCGAGGTAGCAAATTCCCCTCGAGCTGATTCCGATTGCCTTCCCCAGGCCGTCATGCACGATGCGCCCGAACTTGCCCTCGTGGAATACGCCCATAATCGCGACAACTTACCTATGAGTATAACATCACAAACAAATATCGAATATGCCTCTGGTTTGGAAGTCATACCTGCTCCTCCTAGATCGAATACAGTCACACCTCTCCATCTCCTTGGGGATCAACCCGAAGCCATTGATTGTCCGTTCTGTCTACGCCGAAGCGAAACAATAGTGAAGAAGAAGCCTTCCAGCACAACTCAGTACGCGAAAGACGTCACCTTGACCGGGCCTGGGCTAACAAATGTCAGTCTACAAGCTGTTGCGCTGCTGATGACCACAGTCTGTGGAGCAGTCGCTCCATACATGGCAAAGTGGTCATTCGATATTGAGCACATCTGCGACAACTGTAAAAATAGGGTCATGTACAAAGCAAAAGGGAAGGATATCAGGATTTGCAAAGCACCGGAAGCTTGGAAGGAGGAGTCAAAATACCCCGGTGTTAATACTAGTATGAATCTGGTTACTGAGTAAGGAAAGCGCCCAGAAATACTTGATCCGAGTGCAGGGCTGGACTCTGAGCTGTGTATAACCATGCGCACCTTATTAACGTGCCCGCTAACAGGCCTCTCTTCGAGCGCTTTTTTTTTTAGTTAATTTATTTACTATAACTATAGAATGTAACTTTATTATCAATTCATGCACATCGTAGTCATTGAACTGAAGCTGATACTTAAGTTTTTCTAATATCCATTCTCTCAATATTTGATGCTCAGATCACGCATGCCTGCAGAACAGGCTTTTCAAAAGCGGTTATATCGACATCTCCTGCAGGCCATGACATGGCACTGAGGGCACTCGAAGATATAGTGAGGAAGGACGTCGCGGCATTCCTCGCATCGGTGACGGCCACCACGGTAGTTCCAAGTTCTGTGCGTGCATTCATGGTTCTGTATCAGATTCAATCTTTCCTGTTCAATTCGTGCCTGCCGTGCCCTCGCGTTCATCTGGCCAAAATTACCATCTCGGTTAGCAATGGCATTGGCCCTTCGCACCAGGCGCCCTTCTTCCCAAAGGGGACAACGGCAACTCCTCCACTTCTTGCCGCAGACATAGCAGAACTCAGCGCTACAACGACAGGCTATGCTACAGATTAGTAACCCCACAACATGCTTAGCCGCTCCGGGACTTACTTATATGGTAGCATCCATAATTTAATTCAACGAGTTTTCGGCATTTATAGCACTGCTGCCAGCCGTTTTGTGCTGCAAGCTGCAACACTTGCTGTGAGGCGGTATCACTAGGACAGACGCCCAAATGATTTGGTCCCTTACAGTGAGTGCAAGTCTTTCTACTGCACTTGGGGCAGGTAGCACTATCACCAGAGACAAAGGCTGGTGGTACAAATGTTGAGCAGGATGGCTCGCTGCAGTAAGTACGATTGGGGGTCTCGAATTCCAGCTTCTTTGCTTGGAACTGCCCGACCAGTTCTGGCGAGAACCAGCGTCCTTGTTCGATGGGAATATTCTGACCACAGCATCGTGGTGGAAATAGAGTCTCATCCTGGAGCGACGAGCGAGTCAGGCTAAGGAGGCATTCTCGACAGTAGTCGTGGGAACAGGGCGCCTTGGACAGTGCAAGAGGCGGGAACCGGTCGTTGCAGGCGATGCACTCCTGCGTTTGAGGCGGCTTGCGCGATGAAGCCCAGCCCGATGACTCAGGCTGCCCAGAAGTTGAGTATTCGAACCCGCCCAGGTTCATTGATCTCAAGGTGTCGATCAAATTATCCTCATCCTCGTCCACTCTTGAGACTCTCATCCCCTTTTCAGCATCTGAACGTGATGCTGCGCTTGGATCTCTAGCCAGTCTGACCGCATATTCACGATCTTTTGCAGCTTGCTCCTCTGCCAACTGAGCTTCTCTGATGAGCTGCCCGTCCGACTCGACAGCTCTCGCAATACTGAGGGCCATTACTTGATCAGAGATCTGAGCTGTCATCATCTCAAGCTCATGACGACATGCTTCAAGAGCAAGATCGGAATCTGCCACTTCGCCCTCGCGCTGCTTTCCCTTCTTGGACTGTTCCCATATGCTTAGGTCCTGATGCTGGAGCTGGAGGGCCAGCATTAATGACGAAGTATCCATGATCTCACAGGTCGGAATTTATGATTGGTAGTGAGCAAGGGAACCTCAGTAAGATAAATTAAAGTGCTGGTTACATGTTGCCGACAGAGGGAGAGGACCGCATGTTGGATGGTACAGGAATCTGGTGGGCCTCCCAAGTACCCCGCCCTCCCAAATTCGAAGCCACCAACGTATTGCACCATCAAGATAAAGCCCGCTGAGAACACTATTGGCTGATGAACTTAATGTGAAACGTGTCGCTGGGCTTGTTTTGGAGATCCCAATAACCGCCTTGTAGCCTTGTGGTAGGACTGCACTGACTTCGCACAAGCAGCGATGGCGAGTTTACCCCCTCAAATAAAGCAGCAGAATAAGCCTTCTACTGGTAAAATTCTACATCCTAACTTTTTATTGTCACTGGCTCTACAGCAGGCGGTAACGCAGGAGACTGCTTGGCAATGCGCCGTTGTTATACAGCAACTATGCTGCATAAATATGTACAAAATAACAAATATCCTATTTCTTCAACAACCCAAAGAATTGAGAGTCAGATGCCGTTGCATTAACATCTTGGTCTTCAAAGTTCCACTTGCCACTCTTGGCTTGTAAGTCCAAAGTTATTGGTGACAGGCTTGATAACAGTCTTCTTGCAGCCCTTGTTCAACTTGACCTTATTAAAACGGTCCTCAATCCAGGGAAAGAAGTCAGCCTGAGATACTGAGAGAGCAAGGCCATGGTCCGTCTTATGGTAAAGTCTATACTCAGCAGTCGACTCAGGGTACTTCTTGCAAGTGGCATTGAAATCTTCTTCAGCATACTCAGCGTACGTCAAAATGTCATCATCTCCCTGGATAACAAGCATGGGTGCTGCGAGAGGGTGTTCTCCAGCACCGTTGTAACGCTTCTGCCAGTCAACGAAGTCGGGATGCTCAACCCAGCTAGTGTTCTTGTACAGCTGTTTTACGGTAAGGCTACCATAGAGTGTACCTCCTGTGTTGATACAGCCCTGGTCTGCAAGGGCGATGCGGCTGAGGACAATGTCGGTGGCGTAGTCTTCGACTTTGATGGACGGGTAGAGGCGTGAGATGGACTGTAGGAGGAAGATAGAGACAACATCGCCAGCTGGACCATCCTTTGCCCGGCGGAAGGATTCGGGAATAAGCTTGATGGGCTGGAGAGCCGGGGCAATTGCGACAGCACCGAGAAACCCGCCAGTTGCCTTGCCGGGCTTGGCCTCTCGCTCGTCAGTTCTCCATGCAGTCATGCCACCCTCACTGTGTCCAATGACGACCCATTCCTTGGTGATGCGTTTTCCGAGGGCTTTCCGTGCAGCCTGGAGTCCAAAGCTAACATCTGCAGCGTGAAGTGCACCAGATTCATACATGAAGCCCTGGGGAATATCACTGCCTTGTCCAGCATAGTCGGGGGCAATGACAACATAACCTTGTTGAACAAGGGCAAAGGGTCCAGTCCATTCATAGTACAGCGCTCGGTGATTTGACGGCGCACATTGACGCGTACCACCAGCAGTTCCATGGGTCCAGACAAGTGTACGGAAAGGCTTATCGTTTCCGAGAGGGTTCGAGTAAGGGGTCAAGACAAATCCAGTGGCTGGAATTGGCTTGCCATCAATGTCCTCGGTGATGTAGAAGAACCGAGACAGGGATACTCCGCCGGGCAGGGTCCATCTCTTGGAGGCTTGATCAGCGGGAACATTTTCCCACTTGACAAGATCACCAGCAGAGTAATCAGAGAGATTGGACGGGTTAGAGTAAAACTCATCCGTAGAGAGGTTTTGGTTGACCCAGCGGTTGGTCTCGACAGAGAGAGCCTTGCGGTACGCAAGTTGGCAGGCAACGTCGCAATGGTTAGGCTGGAGGGGTTCTTGAGTGGCGGCAGCAACAAGAGCGCCTGAAACAAGGATGTTAGTAATAAACTTTGGTAACATGGTGACGGTATGATTGCGAAAAGGCAATCGAAGCTGTAACTGTTGTTTGAGTTTGTGATAAAGTTATCTTTATTGCGAGTGGCTGCTTTTATTTATACTCTGGCAACGGTTTATTCCCATACAAGCTCTCCTCAGTGTGATTGCCGTTATCTATCCCCGCTATTACCACCCGATGCCTCACTTAGAGTTCAAGAACTATGGGGTAGTGCTACTACATCAGGAAGTTGGAGGCCCTGGAATAATCACAGAAGCTTCCGACACGTTCAATCGTATAAACTGCCCCCACGCCTGTTGATAACATTGGCTGCTCTGGTTCATCAGTGACTAAAGGCATGTTCGGCTGTGAACTCTAATGTGCTCCCCCGCCTTTTATCTGGTGAGCCTCTTATGCTTAATCCTGGCCGGCTTTGTGTAATATCCGAGGTTCTCCTCAGAAAGAGGAGATTCACGAGGATCATCCTAGCTTCGTGCAGATCTCCCATGGTTTTGGCGTTGTTTGCGCGGAAGAGCTAGACTAGATCAAGCAGTTGTAGGCGCTCTCGCTTAGCGGTTAGCCCGAAAATGGGTTGTTGCGTATCTGGGCAGCCCACCAAAGCTGAACTAACCTATACTGAGGCATTGATCAGCAAGGAACTATGGCATGTATCGTATGTGAGCCAAGCTCGCTCTTGTTGTGATATTCATTTGATTCAAGATGATTACAGGCTGTAATGGTACTCATTACAGCCAAGCCGCATATATTAAACTGAGGAGATAATGGGAAGCGCTTCACACAAACCCGGATTATCCACCAAGACTCATTCGTTATACCCTCGGCCGATCCTATGGTAGAATTTTCCCCTGCCAATCTTTCAAGGACTTTGGCCTGAGTAATTGCTGGCCCCAGTCATCCCACTTGTCGTAACAAATAGATAATGCACAGCCCGTCCCACTTTTCGTATACAAGACCAAATGCCAAAAATGGCTGCGCGTGTTACTAGGCAAAATCGAAATATTGGTGGTTATATGACATGGATTAAAATAAACGCCGGCTTCTGTGTATGGCTGTCGAACATCGTGGCTCGGTCAGATCCAGCACACTACTTGCGACAGGCTGTCTCGTAAATTTCTTCCAATTGTTAATTTGGCTTAGATATATCCGTGGTAAAGGAGGTCAGATTTTGGTAAATTCCAGCAGGTTTTCAAAGTGGCAAGTAGGATTACAAAGGGGAAGTGTCATACAATCTGGACAATCCAACATCCCTCAACATTAATGATCAAAGACAATGCAAGGAGCCGCACCGTTGCACAAGAGATCAATTAATATTAGAAACTAACAAGAACACTACTTATGAACACAGTTATCACTCAATCCACAGCCCGTCGATAGTTGAGCAGTCTTCAGCTTAGACTTCTTCTTCGAGCCTCCAACACAAGGACAACCCTTCTTGTGAACCTTCTCACCCTTGTCGTCAACCTCTGCCTTTCCAGCTCCCTCATCAGCGCAAATACAGACGGTAGAAGCAAAAGCACCACCCTCTGTGCTTGGGCCCTGAGGCTGATACCACGGAGGACAGAAATCAGGAAGCTTAGGCATTGTCTTGACTCTACCGTAGTCATTGGTGCCAACCTTGTAGTCCGATTCGCCGAAACCATCGAAGCGGATCTTCCATGTCATGGGGAAGGGAACGAACTCGTCCCAGGTTGGGGTGAGATACGTGTCAGTCTGCGGCCGCAAGTTGCCTTCGGTAACAATGTCCTCTGCCTCTCCAGGGCCTTTCAGCTTCTTGGCCTGTTGCTGAATCCAGCTGACTCGTCCAGGAGCCATGTAATTAGCGTAGCCTTCAGGAGTAGAGTCAAGATTGATCTTCTTGAGCCTGCCCTGCGCATCGTGACCACGACGAGGGTTCTTCATCTGAGCGACGAACTTGATCATCGAGGTCAGAGAGATCGTGACAACACGTCGGGGTGCAAAGACGCCAAACTTATCAGCGATGCTGAGCTGAGACATCAAAAGCTCCCGCTTCTCTTTGTTGTTCTTTACTTCAGGCTCTTCACCAGCCTTGGCCTGTAGAAACTAGTTAGTCCGTACTCTTGACAAGTGGATAGTGGCATAAACTTACAAGATCGAGGATAACAGCGTCACCTTCTTTGATAGTAACTTGCTCCCCATTGTTCACACCAGCAAAGGTATAATCGCCCTTTGCAATAGCCTTGCGAACAATGGGCTGTCGGACGGTGATTCGAGCCATTGTCTGGACCATCTTCTCAAGCTCCTCATCTGCGTTTGGCTTATCACTGAAGACACGCTTCTGGACTTGAATCCATTGTGGACGCCCGCTGTCATCGCGGAGATGCATCAAATGCGGACGACCATCAGCGGCGGCATAAAGATCTTTCATGTAGCCGTCCAACGTAGCAGTGAACTGACAGTGGTTAGCGTGTCTCACATGACGATGAACCAGGTATTGGGGTCACTTACCGAGACGACTGCATTGTAGGCAAAGTCGAGACAAATGAGAAGAAGAATTGCAGCCGCTTTGCTCTGTTCTTTCTCATAACCCAAAACCTGCTTGGCGACAAACACTCCCAGGTCATGCATAGCATTAGTCTCCTTCTTGCCAAACAACGCCCGCGTGATGTCCCACTGCCCAGCCTCCCAGATGGTTCCTCTCTGGGTCAGTTCAATGAGCTTCTTCATGGAAGCCTTGAAAGCTTCACGACGCTGCAACCACTTGGTCTCGTCTGCGTTATACGAGAGGAAGATCTGGCAGTTTGTGATGTGCTGGTAGATCTCATTCTCGCTGTAGGTGTCTTTGCCCTCGGTTGGGGTCTTGAAGAGCTTGTTGCCGAAGCCAAGGAAATCGGCGACGTATCGAGTAACAACAGGAATGGCAAAGCTATGAAGGGTCAGTTGGATCTGGAAGTCAAATGGTATAAATACACTCACTCTCGAGTAGCATCGATCTGGAATGTCGAGTTGGTCATAGAGATCGACTCTCTCTTGACAATCTGTCTCATTTCGTTGTCAAGATACTTCTTCAAGTCTGCTTCCACATCCTTGACGTAATCGTCAATCGCGGGGGTGTACTGAGGTTCCTTCTTCCCACGCACTGTAGTCAACACGTCTCTAACTACTTGGGGAAGGTTTGCCTTGTAGTAGTATGCAGGGTTGGTGAAATTCCCAGCCCTCTCGCCTTGCAAGATGATCTTGATGTCATCAAACTTGCTGAGATACAATGGCTTTTCGGGCTTCTGCACTGGGGCAGCGACAGCGACCTTGGGGTGATCAACCGTCTCTTTGAACCAGTCACCATAGCCTTGAGCCTCGGCGTAGATGCCGTTCTGCTTGGCTGTGTAGAAAGGATGGAAGAAGCGGATGGTGTTGGAGGGGAACCAGCCTGGGAAAGCACGTTGTAGTAGCCGATGGAAGACTGAACTCTTGCAAACCTCGTTGTTGGGAGTGACCTCCTTCATTCCCCAAGAAGTCAAAGAGTTGGTGTTCCAGTCGACAGTGTAGAAGCGATCAGATCGAACAAGGGTGATGGCATCTGAGAAGATGGCTGACCAAAGAGCAGAGCTTGACTCACTGGGACCAGGGTCCAAGCCCATGTATTCGTCGGACTCACAGAAGATACCAGGATAGAGCTCAATCTTGTCAGGATGCTCATAAAGATCTCGGAGTGCATTCTGGATCTCAGCGTTCTTTGTGACGCTCTCAAACGACTCGTGTCTGGGAAGGCCGAAGAAGTCTCTGAAGTCATTAAGAGTTCCACACTCCCATCGACGAGCTTGAAGAATGCCCATGATCTCAACCGACTTGAGGCATTTGGGAACGTTTCGCGGACCAAAGTTGGAGATGGGGTCATCCATAGCGGAAGTAAGCTCCTCCAGCATCTGACTGTCGTCAAAGAGGTTGGTAATGGCGTTGCGAGTGAAGTTCCTGGACTTGGTAACCTTCTGTTGCTCGATATTGGAAGATGTACC
Source organism: Fusarium proliferatum ET1 (assembly GCF_900067095.1). Classification (NCBI taxonomy): domain Eukaryota; kingdom Fungi; phylum Ascomycota; class Sordariomycetes; order Hypocreales; family Nectriaceae; genus Fusarium; species Fusarium proliferatum. The sequence goes on along the minus strand of NW_022194803.1, from coordinate 757,894 downwards.
GTTCAAAGCGATACCACTGTCTGATGTGTTACCAGATGACCCGGCTCCATTTGCAGGTGCCTTGTCGTCATCGTCCTCGGGAATACCAAAGGTGACCTCCCATGGCTCAGGCTCCCTCTTACCATACTTGTGATCCTCAGCTGCCTTCTGCTTGACAGCAGCCATGGTACCCAAAAACTCGGGGAGAGAAGTATTTTTCGGATCTCTGAAGTGTAAGACGCTCTTCATAAAGTCTTCAGTGTATTTCTCATCTTTGAGAGAGATGGCACAGTGGAAGCGGTAGAGAAGGTTGAACTCGACGGTGACCTGGTTGCCAATACCACGGCTGGTCTTCTTCTGATCAAAGTCGGCGCGAGGATCAAGTGTGAAGTTGGTGTCGAACTGGTGGAAGCCCATAAGCGCCCTCAAGTAGTCGTGGACTGAGATTTGGATGTACATGCCGCACGTGATGAGGCGAGCCGTGTTGAAGAGGTCATCATCTTGCTTGTTCCAAGCTGCTTCCCAAGCATCCTTGAACTCATCGCATGCCGCTTCGAAGTCCTTGGCGGCTTGATGATCGTGATCCTTCAGCTTCAACGCCTTCTTCTTGAGTAGAAGCTTGAGTTCGTTGGTCAACTCTTCCAGGTCTTGGTTCAGCTGGGACTTGTTGAACTTGTCAATCTCTTCCAGAGCGGCTTGGCGAGCCTTCTCGGCTTCCTCTCGCTTCTTCTTCTCCTTCTCTGTCTCACTAGGAGTTTTGGGCGGAGCGTATGGTGCATCACCAGGCCTAGCAGCGCGAACCTGTCTCCAGAGATCCTCGTACTTCTTACACATCTTCTCGACTTTTTCTCGTATTGTCTCATCCAATGGCAGCTTTTGCCCATACTGGTCCCTTTCAGGAAGATGTTCCATGATCAAAGAGACAAGCTTGGTCTTCTCGTACATGGCAGGAACTCTGAAGCGGCCATTCTCGTTGATGCGGAGAAGTTGTCTGGCAGCATAGTTATGATAGCGGTTGTACATAACGAGCATGATGCAGACGCCAGGTGGCTGTCGAAGGAGACGGTCCTCAGCAAACGTGTCGGGCTTCAAGAGACCAAGCTTGAACTTGTCATCTCGAACCTTGCGTTGCATCTCGGTGGTGTATCCATATAGAGGGGATAAGTCGAGATAAGACGAGCTGTCAGAGATGTTCTTATCGTTGTCGTTAGTTCTGAAGATGTCATGGATAATGATGGTTGCGTGATAGATGAGCATGGCAGAGAGTCCAGACTCGCTCTTGCGGCCACCCTCTTCCCGTGCCATGAGCTTATCAAAGAGATCAGAAGGATCAGGGAGAGCTCCTAGTGGCGCTGTCTTTGACGGGACCGTCTTGGCGTATGGGGCACCAGCTTGACCGAGATGGGGATTCATGGCGCTGTTGAACTTGCCATCGGCAGTTCGATACTGGAAAGCATCGCCGAGGTATGTCAAAGGCGCTGGAGAAATTAGCATCTGTCGTCAGTCTCCCCAAGTTTGTGTAGACTTACGATGCAGCATCTTGTCGTATTTGTCTTTGACTTGGCCATCGATCAGCTTCTGGCGTTGGACACTGTAGTCAGACAGACTGCCAGCGATCGTCGCAAGACTCTGTCCCTAGACATTGTCAGCACGCAAAGTTATTGAATACAGGGCCAACTTACATCAAGCCCAGTGCCTTTGATGAAGCCATCTGCCGTTCTCTTCAAGGCGGGCCAGTTGCTGGATTTGGAGAACACGGATTTGACATCTTCCCATAAGCCAACCTTGGGAGCAATGGGGTTCTACAGACGTTAGTGAGTGTGATATAATGTCGGCAGTGATACATACTCCAATGAGCTTGTCGCCGTGATACTTGGCATACTTCTCAGCTTCTTTCTTGTTTCTGAGCTGCAGTGTGAGTTGCATCAAGTCCTCATCTTGCTTGCTCATCACGGGATCACGTGAGGGGTGAGAGTGACCATTCATGATGACTGTCAGGAATGTTCTGTGGTATTGCTCAAAACAACACGAGAAGAAGAGGGGAGCGGGAGATACACTTGGTGACAGTGGTTTGTGCACACTCTTTTGAACTAAGGACAAGGAGATGGAATGAACTGAGATAGTGTGAAATCAGAGAATGTTTTGTGATGCTTCCTTTGAGCTGGTGCAGCCTGGGGCCCTATTATCAGTCAATGCAGATTGGGCATCCGCGTGGAGATTGTGAATGCACTGTAAAGAGAAACTATCGATCAGACCCTGCCTCGCTTACTCCGCTCTATCAGACCCAATCTTCGGGCATCGTTATCCCATATCTCGGCATCTGCAACGCCAAGAATATCGCATTCACTATGTTTCGGGTTAATCCCCTCATAATTCTCGAGCTGACGAACCTTGCATGCCGCGTGGCTGACATTTGCATACTGCTCATTCGTCATCGTGACCTTTCTTAGTCTGCCGCTATTGATTTCATGCATTTAGTCCTCCAGCTATCACAAAAGTCTAGGTAGTCTTGTTTACCAAAAACGACTAAATCAGATCATTGAATACAGAGTTCAGAGCTGAACATGGACACGCATACGAGCAGCGCTTATCACGGCTTTAACCCAATGCCGCATCATTATCACATTCCCCGCTCAGCCACTTGGGAGTCCATCCACTGAACTCTCCACACGGCCCGTTGCGGCTGGCTGACCGCTAACGGAACTAAATTAGCGTCTTGTCCAGACTCGTAGAAGTGCTCAGGCCACCTCCGAAGCTGAAAACTCGTGCACGGTTACCCGTTGGTGAGATCAGCATCATGATATTCCTCTTCCGGCGGTTCCAAGGCCTCCAAATGCCGTGTGGCAGGAGACACTGTACTTTTTTTGTGCACTAATGCGCCAAGCACTACCCTGTAACCCGGTTATCCACCGTTCAGGTATCTGGCGCTTATCGTGAGGCTGTGATCCCCTGCGGATGCATACCGTGCACCTATGAGGAGAGACCTAGCTGCAGTAGCGTTACCTAACTGGGTGAATGTGCTGCCAGTTTCAGCAAGCCACCAGACATAAGCAGTAATGCAGCTCTTGCATCCTATTCCTTCCCGTCCCCCGCGTATACGCGATGTCTCAAACTCTGGCTTCAGTAGTGCGGTTGCTCTTGGGACTATTGGAAATGCTCAGCGCTCAACTGGCCGCCACAAATACCACGCTACAGGTCTAGACCTCACTGCAATTAACCTCGAAACAATTGGTCATTGATAACTGAGGCTCGCCAGTGAACCTGTAGCTTCTTCCCCTCATAGTATAACAGCTCGTATTGGTTCAAGGAGCAACAATCCCACGTCCCTCTGCTGTTGCAAAATCAGTTCATTTGCCTTCCCTTATTCATTCTCCATCTCTTCACGACTCTCAAAGCCCATGTCGGTCATCGTTCCAATGCCTCCCTCACTCGCCGTTGGAGAATTTGCAAAAGCTCCTCCTGGCGCCAGCAGAAGTCCCTGCCCGGTCGTGAATGCTCTTGCAAACCATGGCTATCTTGAGCGCAGCGGACGCGGCATTCTCATGGACGATCTCAATGCCTCAATGAAGCACGTCGGCATGAGTTCTCTTCTTGGCTCCGTCTTTGCCATACCCACCTACTTTGAGTACCAAAACCCAGCCAAGGCATACATGAAAAAGCCTGTCGGCACATGGCAGAGGATCTGGTCCCTCATCAAGAACCCTTATTCCTTCTTTGACTATTTCGGTTGCTGGAACAAGGAGCAGATCACTGATGGAAAGAAGTATCTCAACCTTGTTGATCTTGCTTCCCACGGCGCTATCGAGCATGACATTTCCCTGTCAAGAAGAGACATTGCTCAGAAGCAGGGAAACAATGATCCTCAGGAAGACTTGATCGAGGAGATGCTAGATAATTCTTTTGATGGTGAAACTCTCACCATTGAAGACCTTGCCCGGTTCATCAAGGCCCGCATCTCACGTCAATTGGAGGATAATCCAGAGTTGGTTTATGGACCAGCTGAACATCAAGTCAACTGCGGACAGATCGCACTGATGATGGGCTGTTTTGGAGATGGAAAGACGATTCCCGTCAAGTATGTCAGAGCTATCTTTGAAGAAGAGAGGCTGCCTATTGAGGAGGGCTGGAAGAGGAGATCATGGTGGACAATGGGTCTTGTCGAGTTCTTTAGTGCTGTTAAGAATTTGGTGAATGCTGTTGGCGTGAAGTTCTAGTTATTTTGTCATTAATCGCGTTATCAATTTTATTATTCTATACAGATATGATTTTACTTGCGAGCAACGACCAGCTGAGACTGAATGTAATATATAAGCTCACGTGCAAACTTTCCTTTTTAAACATCATAATTACTTGGGACCTGCCTAGGATGTACTGCACAGTTACAAATACCGCATCATTTAGGAAAATGTCCCGAGATGACTTTGTATCTGCTCCAATATGATCGGCGGCTTGGGGGGCCTCAATTTCAGGAGCTTCGATATAAGCCTTGTCTTCTTTTGGACCAAATGGACTTTTGGAAAAATACCGTGTTTCTGAGAGTCCCAAAATGCTCAAACTCGACAGAACAGCCAGCCACAAAAAAAGGTACTAATCCCAAGACGAGCAGAGCACGGCCTACCGTGGGCTAGCGCTGAGGGGTAACAACATAACTATTGCAAAGGCTAATGCAGGCCGGGGGCAGGCGCTAGAGCCAATATTGCAACCCTGAACGCTGTAGCCAAGACCGTCTTGGGGATTGTGAATGTCTCAGTTAAAGTGAAGATTATGGTGAGCGAATTGTGAGCCATCCTTTGTTATCATTAGCTACAGCTGCGTCGAGATTTTCAGCTCCCTCCACTGTCCCTGCAACAATCACATAGACCCTGAACCGGCCAGCGGCTTCCCCAGTGGCGCACTGCAACCTTCGAGTATAATCTCAGCTGGAGTTCCTTTTGGAGTTAGGACCCAATGGGCTGTGCACAACCAGGACCTTACGTATGTATTGTGATAGTTACTAGTCTGGCTTACAGTGCGATTACAACTTGTCCAGTGGTTTCTATGCATGAAGCCTTGTATGTAAATGCTGGCTGCTCCCTCAAGACTGCTCAAGGCGATCTTACTATAACAACGGGTTCCTCTTTCAAGTGCAAGTGAAAAACTTCAATAAGACTACCAGCAAGTATTTGGTGCATTTCTTATCGTTTGACTCTACACATAGTCACAAACGGCTTCATTCTCATCTGAACTTACTCAAAGAAAACCCTCCAATAAGCACACAAATATGTCTTCCCTTCATGCCTATCTCCCCGCCCTCAAGGGTATTGCCATCGCTGGCAGTCTCATCAACGGCGGCACCATGACATCAGGTTACCGTCTTCTCCCCTCAGTCTACCCAATCGTCCAAAAGTCGCCCAAAGACGCTGCGAAGCAATGGGAATACTTTTACTGGTCCATGTCAGCCACTGTGCCATGGGTTGACCTGACCACAATTATTGTGATCGGCACTATCGCCTACGGAGAATACAAGGAAAACAGCTCTGCTCTGTCTTGGAAGATATGGGCTACCGCAGGAGGACTTATGCCCCTCGGTTGGATCTGGGTTCGAAAGGTGATGCTCGGCCCGTCTTACAAGCTTCTGGACATTGCGGACTCAAAGTCTTCGGAGACTGAACCTTTGAATACCAGTGCGAAGAATGTCTTGGACCTCATGCAGGAGTTCAATGCGCAGATGGCTGTGAGGATGATGTTTCCTTGGGTTGTTGGTGGACTTGCGCTCTGGGCTACCCTGGGCCTTTAGAGATGTTTTGAAGATGTTAAATCGCGCGGAGCATGGTACTTATATGTGCAGCGGCAGTATGCTGGAGTGCGATGTCTAGAGTAATAGCATTGCAGAGTATTCGGAGAGTTTGATTTCCAAATCACTATAGCCTGTTTCGTCTATGAATAAAGATGCAAAAATGCTTTGACCTGTTCTTTGTGCACAATGCTGCGTTTGCTCGTCCGTCATAGCGATGGGTAGTACGTCTTCGTATTTTTGTTTGGCACACGTCTTGGACGAGCTATTTCATCGATGATAGATAGGCTTGGTGGTAGAATAGCTTGCAGTGAAGTTACAGAGGTACAAGTCTGTATCTTGACATTTCTAGGCCGCAAGCGCGTGAAGACATGAACTACATTTAGATCAAAAATGATCAGCAGCATCAACTTCCATGGCCCCCTCCCTGGAGCGATCAACAGACCAGGATTGTCCGCGGAGTCGGCACTTTTAGACGCCGACGATCTAAATCGCATCTAGTTAGTTTTGTTTATCCCTCGCTCTGGTTAGAACTTTATCTGATGATTAAGCGGGTAAAAGCCGGGATGCGGGCCTTCGCTGGTGTAACATCCTCCGGCGTTTTACTGCATTCAGTAAGATGAGCAGACCGGAAGCAACCAAGTGCCGACTCCGAAGAAATAAGATTAAGTCAATACCGTCAGATTTACCCCAACGAACCTTGCACCATCAATTGAATCGTCTCTGAGCCTCAAATTCGACGATATCACCAGAGGCAGGAGACTCCTTAAGTATCAGCCGCAATGTCGGAGCCGCCGCCAAACAATGGCTTCGTCGGTCGCGTCCGCGGCGCGTCGCTATCCATCATCAATGCCAACCCGCAGCTGGGCATGTGGCAAGCCACGGGTACCGCCATCGCACAAGCGCCCAATCTCACTGAACTCCGCGACGCCGAATCTGGCGGCGATAAGATCGAGTTCAACGCTCAAGGCCACTCTGCGCGTTACGCTGTCCCCGAGCCAGACGGCGAACTCACGCTGGTCAGGACAGCGACGCTCACTCGCAGACCCAGTGTGATTCCAAAGTTTGACAAGGACCCTTTCGCCGAGGAGCCCGTCGCAATTCCTGAGGAGGTAGACGTGGAGCAGGGTTCGTCGAGGGAGGAGACTATCACCGAGGCACCTAGAGAGCACCATCACCATCATTTCCATCTGCGCGAAAAGCACCGACAGCGATTGGAGCGACGGAAAAGCCTATATGAGAAGCACAAGGCTGATGAGAAGGAGAAATGGGGACCAACCATCATGAACGGCCTAAAGGCCTTTTGGAAATTCTTTCTCACGCCATCCGGCTTCCTCATCACGCTCTACGGTCTCAATATTGTGGTAAGTAGCCCTTGTCTGGTTATTCCGTAAGTTCAGCTAGCTAATCGACGTTCTACAGGCATGGGGCGTAAGTGGATTGATGAATCGATATCCTTCTGTTTTACAGTTCTAATTCTTCATCTCTAGGCAATGCTCTTCTTCCTCCTGCTCAATGTCGCACCAGCCATGAACCATCCCAGCGCCAACGACAACAACTCAGCGCGTAAGAAATGGCTTGAGATAGACAGTCAGATCCTCAACGCCCTCTTCTGTGTAACGGGCTTTGGTCTTGCCCCGTGGCGCTTCCGCGACTGGTACCGCTACACCCGTGCTGTCTTCTGGAAGGATGTCCCTGCTATGCAGAAGCTCACAGAACAAAACAAGGCTTGGTTTCGACCTCCTACCTGGGCTACGGAACAGAGCACAAGCCCGGCTGACTCGACTGCTACTCTTCCTCGTTCAACCACGTTCACTGGCGAGAAGGCGCCTCCGACGCCGCTTTGGAAACTGGGATTCACTATCTATATGATGGTGCTGAATACATTCCTACAAGCTGTTTTGTGCTATTTCATGTGGGGTTATAATCGCATTGACCGTCCCGTAAGTTCACTTCTTCCAAATCCCCCAAGCAATTCGAGGTTGACATGCTGACTCCATGCAAAAGAGCTGGGCTACTGGTACTTTCATCGGTCTAGGTTGCGGTACAGGATTGTTGGCTGGTCTGATGTCGTGGTGGGAGGGCCGCAAGGTCAAGAAGATTGAAGGACCCGAAGTTAAAGTCGTCACTGTATGACGGGATCATAGTGCGCAAGGTTTTTTCGGAGTCTTATAGAATTTTAATTTATGTAGTACTTTTAAAGTTTAATGTAAATATCTGAGCAAGGACTCTACAGAGAGCAATTTGAACATGATAAATCAGAGCAATAGTTACATTAGGGTCATTGTCTACGTTTCTGTGTGACCAGCAAACCAGCACCAACGAGAGTAGTGACGCATCTTGGACATTGACGCGTAAATTTATGGTAAGTGCTGAAAATGGCCATTACATGGTGATTCCTTCAATTGAAGTATACTACGTAAGGGATCTAAAACCTCGTCAAGACGATTGAGCAGTAGGTCATGCCTCCATTGTTGCAAATTCCACTAAATTGATGGTCCAGGTTAAGGGGGAAGAAATTGCACGCGAATGACAAAATACGAAATACGCGTATAGCAGGGACCTCCGCGTATTAGGCATTATACGGGTCAATGCCAATGACGTTGCTGTGGGTTCGCTCCTATTCACTATTCTGTACTAGCAATTAGTGCATGCCAGTATTAGCACAGTACAAAATGCATCAGAGAGGATTTCGAGTAATGTAATGAATATATTTATATCCAGGGGCAGTTTATCCATATTATAGAAAATCAAGTCTCTTGATAATAGTCTACATGTAGACAAGATCCTGTTTAGGGTATTTTGTATTCATTGGCCTGATATGAAAAATGGGAATAGAAGTCTTCAGCTAACATTCGAGAAAGCTGTGGCCTGCGAGTCTCGAGAGGCAGTACGAAGCTTATAAGTACCGGCCTTGCCAAATATTTCATTGTACACACAAAGCCGCGTAAAAACTGCAAAGTATCAATATTCAGAATGCATTGCCGCCAGTTACTCATACTGAGCTGTGTAGGGAGGGCACTGGCACTTCCAAGCTCTCAGTTTATTATGTCGACCGACAAAGCGCACGATGCCCCGCCAAATCCAGAACCCATCAGCCTTTCAACACTTCCCCTGCCACCAGTTGCACCAAGCAATGACACCGGTGCTTGCACGCCAAAAGTGAATCGAAATGGCACTGGATGCATGACTCTTGCCTCGAACGCGGACTTCCAAACGGGTGGCTTCTTACCTGATGGAAAGCACGTTTTGGTCCACGTCACCTTTACAGGCGCTCCGTCATCTCCGGACCCTTCTAGCGTTTACAATGGCAGTCAGATCATCGTCATCAAGACCGATGGCAAGGTATTCCCGAGTGGAAGTCCATGGAAGTGTCTCACTTGTGGACTGGGTGAGAAAAACACAAGAGGAATGAACCCGACATATAGCTACCCCCAGGCATTTGGCGACGGAAAGAGACTTCTATATGGCACCAATATACTCGACTGTGGAGATGCTGAACTGGTTGATGCGGCCTGCACACCCGAAAGCACTCATGTTTATCCCATACGGTGGAATCAAAGTCCTGATGGGACAGGGGAAGGCGGCGCTATTCGGGAACTGCGTTTGCACCCCGACGACGTCCATCTTGGGTTCAATGCTTTCACAACTAACGGTCAAAAGATCGGTCAGTACGCGTACTTCGGAAGATTGGAGTTCAACGCGGAACCAGTGGTGGGCATACCACTTGTCCCACGTTACGATCTCATCAAAGTCACCCGACTCTTCAACCCAGAAGCGGACCAACCTATTGCGATGCGTGGTAAGCACATCACCATAAATCGGAACGCCATAACTGTAGGCGAGCTTCGTGGTTTCAGCGGCAGGGGAACTGAAGCTACGTACATCGGCTATCCGGCCGAGTCCTCCAACATTGATGTCTTCGCTGTTCACTTGCAGACCGGCAAAGTCCGGCGACTTACAAGCCACCCAGAATACTGCGATCCTATTGCTATCTCACCTGACGATAATTGGATGGCGGTTTTGGATACACGGGGAACAGACCGTCAAATGTGGCTCTCTGGCATGAGACATATTCCACCTATTACCGACCTTGTCAGTGCATCAATTACAGCGTCGACAAGAAACAACGGACAGAGACGATTCTTCAGGCCGTATCTTTTGGATAGGTATGGTGATCGTGGGGAATACTTTGGGCAGAAGATCAATGGGGAAGGGAAGGTTGTTCCTGGTAGTGGCGACTATAATGACCCGGAGTGGAATGCAATGGCTGACCCGACATGGTCTCCGGACGGCACCCAGATTGCGTACGGGGAGGCTCAAACACTTCCACCTGCGTGCGGGGGGACAAACCCGCTTCCGTGCTATCCGTCTAAGGAGCCAGGAGGTAGACGAGTGCGTGTAGTATTGGCAACTCTTACTACTTGGGAGCCCCTCGATCTTCCTCCAGTCGATCCCGTCTCGGATGAGGTACCATGGGGCGTTGAATACTCTCCAGGAGAAATCGATCCACAGCGTTCCGAGCCAGCACCTGGGAACTATACTCTAATGGGGCTCAGTTGTGGATATGCGGATGTTGAGATCGTGAGGGGAGATGATGCATCTGTCAATGAGATCAGTGTAGTCTATCATGACTTCTCAGATGATGGATCAACGTTTCTGTCAGGATCAGAAACAGTTCGCGCCACGTTTCCATCTCTGACGCTCAGTCATGTCGATTGGTATTCTGACCTGACTCAAACTGGAAGCTCAAAGAATACCAAGAAGACAAGCCCGGGTGGCTTTCACCTTACTATTGACATTTTGAAGAACATATTCCAGGCAAATGGGACCATGAATACCACAATTGATGGTCATCTCTATACACAACCTGCGAACGGCACCTGAGAAAATGGGGATAAACGAGCACTCTGTAGCATGTTGCAGTGCCTTGAAAAGCTCTCGTTAAAGTTTGTCTATTGATACATACATCTGATTATGCTTCTAAGTGTCTGATGACAGAGATGCCTTATGATATACCCACTAAAGCTCTCCGTAAGCTTTGAGTAAACTATACGGTATGCAAGGGATACTCATCTACCGTATATCTCGGCTTTTCGGCCCCAAGATTGTCGATTACCTGGCTAGGGTGAAAGATATTGAAGAGAATAGCAACAAAGGACATGAGCGTCGCATCAAAGATATAGATCCAATACTCTTTAGACTGCAGCGCTCCGTCTTTCCCAAGAACATATTCCGCGACACGGAAGACTGACCGAACAAGGATAAAAAGGCTCGAGGCGTAAAGGATGAAAATCAGCTTTTCCCAAGGAGTGTTCAGGACAAGAGATTGAGAAGTCGGACGAGAGCGAATCCGCATGTGAAAGACAACCGTGACAACCATAAAGAAGCCAAAGAAGACGATCTGAATGAGCAATCCGCCAACGATCATGTTTTCGCCCATTTTCACCTTATCCTTATCCTTTGCTGAGGCGAGCATACCGCCACCTCCACTCTGTGCCAGGAAAGATAGCACGTCGCCGATGACGAAGACCTTGGTCAACCACTTCGTTCGAATCAGGGATAAGTGGCCTGAATCCAAAAGAACTATCAACCGGCCCAGTATCATGTAAATAGACGCGGCGAGGAGTGCCGGACCGAGGAGGAGCAATATCGACTGCATGATATACGGGTTCTTGGTGTAGTCCGGAGCTTCGTTTGCGGAGAGTGCACGGCCGACGTAGCCGAATGCCTCGACTGTGGAGAGTCAGCATTTTTTCATAGATGTGAAGACAAGGGTACTTACAGAGACAGCCGATGAGAAATGGGATAAAGTACCATGTTCGATGTCGGAACATCTGCCATAAGTGAATCAGAGCGGCGGCGGTGAAAATGATGACAAATGCGGCTGCCGCTGGTAAAGAGGGCTCGTAGTTATAGAACGTAAAACCTGCCATTGCTATTCTGAGGGAGTGATAGTGGAGAAGAAAAAGAAAACGATCGTGGAGTATGAAGTCTTATGCAAATGAGTGCGATTTATTCTGTAAGGACAGGTAAATGGATGAGAAAGAGAAGGAAATGCAATAAATAGTAAACAAGCTAAAGGAAATGTAAGATTAAAAGCACATAATGGGAAAACAGCAAAGATTATTTATCTTTATTGCTGAAGTACTTATAGAAAGTATTGAGGAGTTGTGTATTAAAATACGCGGACTTGGCCCCGGAATTCATAAGAGCGCGCACCTGACGCGGCAAGTTCCTCCAGAAGAGGGGCACTGGACTTCAAATGTCTTAAGCTTATCTTAAGCCCTTTGACTAGCCATTCAGTCTGCAGTACAAGTCAGCATCAAGGAGCTGAGGTACGGATATTGCGGATGGCCTGTTTGCTATACACGTATAGCCACTACCAGCAGGGATATCTGGACTCGTATAAGTGGGACAAGCTTCGCGTATCACCATCGATGGTAAACGAGCTGGAAATTTGTGACTGTGATAATTCCGTATCAGGGATAAATAATGCGATTTCTTCTCTCAATTGCTTGCTTTTGATGGGCTAGGTTACCGTTCTCTCATACGACCCCAAGGCTGTTAATATCTGCAGCAGCTTTTCCGGCATGCGTCTCGTACCTTCGGCCAGAATTTCCAGCTAGCAAAAGTACAAAAAGGGAGAGAATGCCAGAGTCGGTAATCGCCATGGTATATACGGTATACTTGATACGCTGCTGTACTTACTATTGGGCGGCTAGCAGTATCAATCCATAATGTACCATATCTTGAGCTCAGCCTCATCTCTGACAAACTGTCTATTTTCACTCAGCCTCTGGCTAATTCACGTCATCTATTTATAGTAACACCGGATGCGCGTTCAAGACACGTCTGAGCTCCATCATTATTAGTTAGCCCACCAAAATTCCAGAAGTGCCGAAGAAAATAAGCATGGGCCATTGAAACCGAGAGATTGTACTGCATTGACCGCCCCAGAGCCCGTTCGCCATGTTAGTCCATTGCGACTAGCCAGATAGCATTTCCCGTTGATGAGAAAACAGTGGAATGTAGGTATAACAGCGAAGACTTCGGTCGCGTTTTTCTTTACTTTTCTCTTAGCAACTTGGCGTTCTTTCAAACTGAAATTTCTGTAAGATTCTGAAGCCTGAGACACGTCTCGAATGAGCCTTTGTTGGCACAACAGCTGCTCACGCAGCCTATGAATTGCTGTTTCTGGCGCAAAGTAACTCGCACTACCAGGGCCAGTCTTGTAGAGTACTTGGATTGGATAAAGACCGTTGTATATCAAGTATCTGTCTTGAGAGTTACTCTCGTGGCCTCTGCTACTATAACGTTAAGGCACCAACAACATACGTACTTCGACAACCGCATTGGAGCTCAACCTGCGGCACCTCAGCGTCCGACTTATGGAAACTGATCGATTGTCAACCGCTTGGATATTGATAAGATCTCTACTATACGTTATTGCATGGACTACACATTTCATAGACTTAGTCTCCTTACAAAGGTTCCACTGCTTATCTACAACTTACTGTCAATCCATGCTGGAAAGATAAAGTGGTAGTATTAGATCATTCATGCCCATGGTACATATCCGCTAGTCCAGCCGACTGGGCGGGTAATGTTCCCGCTATCCGCAAGGAAACTCCTGGTGCGGCGAACATCCCTAGCTTCCTGCCCGCACCAATATCGCGCAGGTTTAATTATAAGCTTAATTTAATCTCAGTCAGCTTTTCTAGATTTATCGAAGAAGGATTAAATAGAGTATACCTCAGTTTTGTACAATGTCAGAGACTTTGCTCTTGGTTTTCTTATTCTTGTCCCATGCGTCTACAGCAGTTCGACTCCCTTGACCCATCAGAGGCCAGCGCACTCGAATCTCTACAGACGCATACCTTAATCAGTACCCCAATAGGTTCCCCGATACAAAAATACGACTTTCCAAGTGTACGGTCAAAGTTGGCCGCCGTGGTCGGACTGCCAAGTGATAACAGTGGATCACAGAGCTTGGCGATACCCCAAATCGCGGGGTTCCAAGTCGACCTTTATCTTATTCGACAATGATAATCACTTACTAGTATCAAGAGGGAAGCTCAGTGTAACACCGGTACTTGGCTCGGAGGGGTTCCAATAAATATAAAGGAAGAAAACATGCGTCTCAAGAAGCCTTCTCCAGTAAACAACAATGCATTCTCTTGTGTTTTCAACACTCCTTTCGGGAGTCGCAGCGCTCTCTTATGCAGGAAACCAAGTCCCTTTTGAGGCAGATCCTCCTCAAATTGCCGCCAACTTTCCGGATGTAGACCAAAAGCTCTACTCTCCAGCCTTCATCAATCCTGAGAATGTCGCTCCAGGCTTCGCAAATGGCACATCAGCACCAAACTCCCAGCAGACGCTGGAACAGTTCTTGTGGACGCTGGCATCGCGCAACGAGTGGATGACATATCACAATCCTGTCTTTACTTCTGAAGAGGGACGCTCGATTCCATATGTTGTTTTGTCTGCATCAAAATCGCTCTTGCAGACATCGCCAGTGGGTAACACCACTAACAAAGTCCGAGTTTGGCTGCAGGGAGGGGTTCATGGGAACGAACCGGCTGGCGAAGAAGGACTTCTTGCACTCCTCGGTAAAATGGATGCTGAACCAGAATGGGCACTTGGACTTCTGGAAAAGCTCGATATTATTGTTCTTCCACGATACAATCCCGACGGATCTGCTTATTTTCAGCGTCTCCTCGCGACGAGCTTTGACCCCAATCGAGACCATACCAAGATGGCTTCGCAACAGACCATGGACGTCAAACAGTTGAACCTCAAGTTCAATGCTCATGTGCATCTTGATTGCCACGAGTATGGAGCCCGGAGAGGGTTGACATATGAGAACAAGACATATATCCCCGTCCAGGACAACCAGTTCTCGGCGTTCAAGAACCCTAATGTCCACGCTGATATTCGTTCAATGGCGGAATCTCTGTTTGTCCCTGAAGTTGCCAGCGCCTTACGGAAGAAGAACCTCACAACAGATGGCTACGTTGTTGCATCACAAGAAAACGATACCATCAAACTTCAAGACTTTGTTACCGATACTCGTGGCGAAGTCACTGTTTTTCTCGGTCAAGGACTGGCCTTTCTATCTGAGACGAGAGGAATCGGAATTGGAGATCGCAACTTTCAGCGCAGAACAACAGCTGGTTTGACTGCTGCTGAGACGGTCTTGCAGATTGCCGCCGATAATGCGGAGTTGGTATACGAAACTGTTGAAGAAGCTAGAAAGGACTTCATCGAAAATGCCCACGAGATCATTGTAAGGGACCAGCCAAGATGGATGGAGACGACATGGCCATACCTCGACGCCGAGACTGGAAACATCACAGAGGTTCCAGTTTTGTTCGGCAACAATACTCCTCCCGCGAGTAACCTCACCCGCGCACGTCCCGAGGCCTACATCTTCAGCAGAGCCTGGGCTAACGCAGCCCTTCGCCTGCGAGCAGCTGGTGTTATCGTGGATGAGCTTGCTGTCGACTTTGAAGGTGAAGTCGAAGCATACAACATCACATCTGCTACGCTAGCAGAAACCAAGTACGAGGGCATTGCGTTGACCACAGTGAATACGGAGTTGAGCAAGAAGACGATGAGGTTTCCTGCTGGGGCATATTGGGTTGGTACGAAACAGCAGCATGCAGCCCAGGCCTTTGTCAGGCTGGAACCTGAAAGTCCAGATGGGTTTGCCACGTTTAATATCTTGCCTGTTAATGCAGGAGATGAGTACCAGGTCTATAGAATCCCTTTCAAGAGCCAATAGTGTAAGATAGTGGGATAATGGTATGAACAGATGTATCTATGAATGACTTCCGAGCTTCCAAAATGCATTCCCCACAAAACCTGGCATTACGCAATCTATCCCTAAATTCCTGGCAGTAATGTCTTTGTGCAGAGGTCTCAAGCAACAATCGAGATAACAGAGCACGATGACTGTCAGCAAGGTTCCATTGGGCATGGCTAGCGGAGTCTCGGACGGGCTAATGCGGGATGATGGCTGAATAGAAGAATTAACCGACGGATATTTAAAATCAAGCTATCCCTGGCAAGCGTGTCCACTAGCAGATACCAATGGTACTCTGACAAGCTGCAGATCCCATGCGTAACGGGCGAACGTAGCGATAAAAAATCCCTCCGGGCCGACTTAGCGCATTAAGAGTTATTAAATGCAACATGCAAGTCTGAGCCACTGCTTTCTATCTAGGACCCCAACTGAAAGTACCAATACAGATTACCAATCAAGTGGAACTGTCATAGCTACAGATAATTATTTGTTCATAACTTCAACTATCTCCATCTAACAAGCATCTACTCCGTTTTCTACTACAAGATATACATCAACCCAACATCACAACACAATGTCATCGACATCTTCACCCCCAGCCTTGGTGATGGGCGGAGCGGGTTTTAGCTACCAACTGAACCCCAATCCCGAATCTCTTCCTATCGTCGACATCCTCTTACGCGCATTCGAACTTGGCGTGTGCACTATTGACACATCACCATACTATGAGCCCTCAGAGCAACTCATGGGCGCTGCATTATCAGATCCCCGTATCCAGTCGAGATATCAACGGAGCGACTATGAACTCATGACCAAAGTTGGCCGCATCAAGGAAAATGAGTTTAATTACTCCCCCGACTGGATCAGAAAGTCTGTTGCCAGGTCACTAGAGCGATTTGGTACTACGTACTTGGACGTTGTCTTCTGCCATGATGTTGAGTACGTCTCCTTGGATGAAGCTGTCACTGCTGTCGGTGTACTGCTGGACTTTCAACGCGCTGGGGCCATTCTGCGGGTCGGAATCTCGGGCTACGACATTGATGTTCTAGCTGAAGTCGCTAGCCTTGCCCAGAAGAAATATGGACACCCTGTCGACGTCGTTCAGACCTGGGCACAGCTCACTCTCCAGAACACGCAGGCTGAGACCCGTGGTTTCAATCGTTTCCGCGCCGCTGGTGTTAACTCAGTCTTCTGCTCAAGTCCACTGGCTGTCGGACTATTGAGGACGGGCGGAATCCCACTTGGACTGACAGGCGATTGGCATCCTGCGCCTCAAGGACTGAGAGCAGCTGCAGCCGAAGCCGCAGAGTGGATGGACAAGCACGGGGGTGAAGAAAGTCTATGTTCCCTGGCAATGCAATATGCTGTTGTAAAGGCGAAGCAGAATTGCACTCCCTCGTTCTCGGTATCAACCATCACAGGAATCAGCAACCTTTCTGATCTTGAGCAGAATGTGTTTGCAGCTAAAAGAGTGCTTAAAGCTGCCGGCGACTCTGAGAGTTTACTAGACTATACAGAGCTAGACTCTCAGTCAGTGGAGAGCAGACTGGCGCTTTGTGAGCGTGTTCGCCTGATGTTGGGGGAGTGGCTAGACTATGACTTTACTGGTAAGAAGCCCAAGACATTGGACGGAGAATCTGCTCGGGAGGTGAAGATGCCAGGTGCTGTGAATATCGCAGCAGCAGATGATAGAGATTTGAAGCAGTCTGCGGCAGTCGGAGTGTTGGTGTGAGGGGCATGCACATATGCATATCTATTTCATATTTAGTTCGTAGAAGAAGCAGACTATCTTGCTCGAGTGTCTATACCACAATTACTATACGCATTTGCCTATTTCGGTGCTTAAATCATTGAAACCACCATGAATATATTTCAATTACACCGACTACCGCTTCTACTACCTACCCTAGAGATAATAGGCATTCTTTGCTTAGGAAGCGGTGGCGAGTTTGTAGTCATAACTATCGCCGAAATCGTAGACAGAATGCTGGAGCTGCATCTCTAAGCAGATGAATAACTGCTGGGATGATTTAACTGGTAATAGTAACCTAAATGGCAAAATTAATGTTAGTAGTGACCTGCAGCATACCTAAATGTCATGGAACGAGTTAAAGTGATAAAGTCAGGAGGTGTAAAATTGCATCATTATTAACCTCAAAAACCATTACAGTGCTATCTACCGTGACTAAAAGGGCTTAAGAAATATCCTCGCAAGCTCTAAAACGCCTTGACCCTCGGTTGGTTGATAACAACCTCTGCCTCCTTGCTTGTCCACCAACTGGCGTTGTTGCCTGGATATGCAAACCTGTTCAAACTCTCTGGCTTCATCTCCACGCTATATCCAGGCATCAAGGGCGTGACATAGTGCCCATTTACAATCTCCGACGGATGGTGGAAATGCTCATGCAAGTGATCTACGTACTCCAAAACGCTCTTCCGTCCGCTGATGACAACATAGTCGATAGTACTCAAGTGCTGCGTATACTCTGGTAGTCCCACACCGCCTGAATGTGGGACAATGGGGACTTTAAATTTGGCAGCGAGGAGCAGAATCGCCAAGACCTCGTTCACACCGCCAACACGGCATGCATCAGGCTGGATAATGTCCACGGCACCTGCTTGGAGGAGCTGTTTGAACATGACGCGGTTCTGGCACATTTCTCCTGTTGCCACTGCGATGGCGCCGTGGGTTGTGTTGGATAGACCTTGGCGGATGGCAGCGTGTCCTAGAATGTCGTCTGGAGACGTCGGTTCTTCGATGAACCAAGGTTTGAACTCTGCGAGAGCATTCATGTGTGTGATGGCTTCAGTGACAGACCAGACCTGTAATGGATAGTAAGTTACGTGGTCTCGGACCTAGAAGTTGGGTCTTACCTGATTCGCATCTACCATGAGGACGTTGCCGTTATCATAGCCCAGCACGTCACGGGCAATCTTCAATCTCTGTCGATCTTCCTCGAGATCTGTCCCAACCTTGAGTTTGAAGTACTTGAAGCCCTGCTTCACACTGTCCTCAAGTAGTTTCTTCATCTTGTCTTCTCCATACCCCAACCAGCCGGCACTGGTAGTGTACGCAGGAACCGCACGGTTGTTCAAAGCCTCCTGGATCCTCTCAGCCTTTCCCTTCTGTGCTGCTCTCAGAATTTCCAAGGCATCATTAGGACTCAGCACGTCAGAAATATAGCGAAAGTCAATACATTGGATGACTTCTTCTGGCGTCATATCCGCAACAACGCGCCACACAGGCTTTCCTAACGTCTTGGCCCAAAGGTCCCAGATTGCATTGACGACGGCGCCGAGAGCTAGATGTATAACACCTTTTTCAGGGCCTACCCAGCGGAGTTGTGAGTCTGAGGTTAAGTATCGCCATGTTTTACCCCAGTTTTTGGTGAGCTCAGAAAGGTCTTTGCCTTGTATTAATGGAGCGAGGAGGTCGATTGCACCACAGACGAGCTCATTTCCGCGGCCGATGGTAAATGTCTATGAATATCCCGTCAGATTTAGTCCAGTATAGATGCTGGAGTGCATTGCATACCATGCCATGACCGGTAAAATTGGGGTCGTCGGTGGTCAGGATGCAAAATGCGGCTGAGTAGTCTGGTGAAAGATTCATGCCGTCTGAGCCGGCCTTGTCCAGTGAAGTCTTGATGTGTTGTTAGCGCTTGTGAACCTACTATTTCCTGAACAAGTACTTACAGGAAACCGCACATCGTGTGAGGTAATAGTCTTGATGACAACCATTATTTCGTGGATATTACAGGGTGATTTTTTATCAAGTTCAAGCAGATTTGTATGGCTACACATGTGTTTCAGTCTCCCTAGACTAATAGCTTTGTGCTTTATACTTGAGCTATATGTGACTGTTGATTTAGTCTCTATCTCCACCTAAATCCCAATCTCGGAAGCATTAGGTAAAGTACAGTCAATGTCTTCTACCCAGTACGACTAACAACAAGCCATTGATTTATCTTTCCCAAAACGGGTAAATAACTCCTCTATGGACAAAGTTCTACCACCATAGTGGAGAGTAGAGAACGCCTTTTTTCCCATGCTTTGAATCCTGGGTGGCTGACGATGTAGGGTAGTGAAGCACTTTGCCGAGAACAGGCTAGTGTTCTCCCCCTCGCTCTGGCAATTTGATGATTGGTGCAGTTCCCCGCCGTCGGATAAAATAAGTCGCTCTAGCATTCCGGCGGTAAATTACTCAACACCCAGACCTCGCACGGATACTTTCTTGTCTCCTTAATTATCCTGATTATAGTGGGTGCCTCCCGCAATGTTTCCAAGCAGTGGATAACGATAACCATGGATCCTCATCATAATGAACCGCGTCAACATGCCAAGCGGGATCCACCGAGCGGGCGCAAGAGAACGAGACTTGCTTGTGACAGATGCAGCACTCTGAGAGTTCGCTGTGATGGTCAGCAGCCGTGGTAAGTGCCAGATAAGCAGAGCTCCAATCACAAACCGAAAGCTCACATTGGGATAATCCAGCCGTCGTTGTCAAGGTAAGCGTCCCTTGCATGAACAAGAGAAAGATTGTGCTGACATATTATTGGTCTAGAATACCAGTCTACATGTCACTATACGCGAAGTATCGGTAGGCGTGGTCGTAAGCCAAAGTCAGCGAATCGAGTGCAGCAACCACAGCAGGACCGAGAGCCCGACTCTTCAGAAGCTGATTGTGATGTTGAGCAAAACACATCGCATCCACGGCCAGAGCAGAACGGGACATATGACGTGCAGGGAAGTCCTGGTCTCCCCACGAATCCCCATGACACAGTCTCGTCGCATTATTCATCGAGCCACTCATCGCATCATGATGCTGTATCTCTTGACATACCAGCCGAGTCAATACCGGCACCGACCTTCGATCAGCTGTACCATGTAACCGACATACAGCCTTCTTATCCTCTTCCCGATTTCGACCTCGCAGTCCATCATGGCGCGGACTCTGTCCACGAGTCACCTGCACGCGAGCGAGCGTCAACCGTCACACAGAGCTTGCCATCTTCTGGATGTCGTTACAAGTGCCTCGAGTCAATAATTCCCTTGCTTCACGGCATCATCGACGCCAGGCTTGTCTGCGAGTTGTTTGAGCTCTACTTTGTCGAGCCCGGGGGATCTTTGTTCAAATCCTCTTCTCCATATGTTCTAGCACACGTCATGCGAAAGGAATCGCTCCTTCGAGACGATAACCCACGAACATGTACACCAGCTTTACTGGTAACCATGCTGTGGGTAAGTGCACAGACAGCAGAGAGTTCCTTGTTTCTGCTACCCGGCCAGAAAGCGATCGTTTGTGAAGGGTTGAGGAAGTTGATGATGGGCTTGATCCAGGGGAGGGATCGTGATGTTTGGAACAGAACTACCAGTCAGTAAGTCTTTCTCTTTCTCGGGATCTCTACCAACGCGTAATATTAGGTGGCCCCCTTGTGAGAGATCTCGAGTATGCAACGACTGGGGATCAGAATCGGCAGGAGTACCATGTTGGATCAACCTTTATCGTCTCTCCACCAGTACCTCTAGTCGACGATGTTCTCATGTTCATCCTCATCACCATCGTCTCTTCAGGAGGGGACTTCAAGACAGATTGCCTCCGATGGTGGAATAAGGCACTACGGCTGTCTCATAACATGGGACTAAACAGAGAAGACTCACCCGAGAACAGCTTCACACAGTCGGAGACATCCCTGTGCACGAGCCAAACAACTTCATGCGGTTGTAGGCCCTGCGAAGCTTCCCGCACAGGCTTGAGCATAGCGGAAGTCCGAGAAGAGCGCCGAAGAGCATTTTGGTTAATCTTTTGTCTCGATCGCCACTTGGCTCTATCGTACAATGCACCACTGCGCATCCTCGACGATGAATGCCAATTGCATGTGCCGCTTTCGGATGAGGCTTGGGCAGCATTATCGACGGGACAAAACCCTGTCGATGCAGCCTTTGGTAATAGCTCGCATTCGGCGGATTTCGGCACTCCAACGCGTATTACAGGGACTGGGTTCTTCGAATACTTTCTACCACTCATGACAATCCTTGGAGATGTTATTCAACTACACAGACAGAAATCCCATCCAAGATTTGGCAATATTCGAAGACCTCAGGTTAATGGGCATGAGGAAGAAGACGACCCGGCCACGGCAATGATAGAGCAAGTCATGGCGCACTGCGCACAGAGCATAGCCGACCTCGCCAGCGCATACCAGGTCGATGCCCTTGATGCCTCAACTATACCAGCGAGTCAAGTGCGCACGCCACAATGCGCGATATCACCGCAACAGAGCCACGGCGATCATTCCAGGACTTCAAATACCGCCAGCCACGCCTCATCGCACCGTCAACATGCGCAAGCTCAGCTCGTGACTGCATACAGTACGTTCATACTACATGTTCTTCATGTCCTTCTTCACGGGAAGTGGGACGCCGTTTCGATGCTGGATAATAAAGATGGCTGGATACCATCTGTGGGTTTCATGAAGTGTGCATCTCATGCGATAGCAGCATCTGACGCCATGTCACGAATTCTGACATGTGACCCGGAGCTTTCTTTTATGCCATACCTTTTTGGCATTTATCTTTTGCATGGAAGCTTCATCTTGTTGCTTTTCGCGGATCGAATGCCTCAGATTGGACTGAACGAGTCTGTCGAAAAGGCTTGTGAGATTATTATACGAGCGCATGAGGTTTGTGTTGTCACTTTGAGCACCGAGTTCCAGGTATATTTCCCCATGCCATCTATCGAAGCGGCAATTTTCTTGAGCCCTTCAGATACTAATTGTCATATGTAGAAACGGTTCCGTAAAGTGCTTAGGTCGACCCTGTACAGCGTGAGGAGTCCTGCGACGTCTAACTTGGAGGAGAGTAAGGCTCGCCGCCGAGCATTATCTTTGTACCGATGGAACGAAGGGGCAACTGGGCTGGCACTTTAGTTCCTTGTTGTCGCTCAATAACACTCCTTTATAATTTGAGGACTAAAGACGGGAGTTCTCACATAGGCAACGAGACGCAAATCCGTTGTAAAATATGCGTGATCAGATCTGTGACTTGTCTTACAACAAGAGCCCTGGCCACTAAGGTTAGAGGGTGGCGGGTGCTCTAAGTTGTGAGGATGTGTTCTCTTCAGTCAAGACCTGTGGCTAGGCTGAGAGCTCTTATCACCACACAGAACGTAAGGTGATTGATGACTTGGTTCATCGATGAGACAGCTTCGGATAGTCATTAAATTCCAGTGTTGGTAGAGCATCAGCAAACCAGTATTAAATCACGGTAGGAACGTCCGCAAAAGGATAAGTTCAATATAGCCACTTGAGTTTATTATTGCCAAGGAGCATAAGAGTACCAGGAGACAATCTCAGTAAAGTAGAATCGAATGAGCTCACTACACCATGGATACCAAGCCGACCAAGAAGAGACGTGATTCATCAGGCCTTGACCTCCCCAACCACTGTCTCATGGCGCTGCTCATCCTCGCTGCCCTTCCCCCCCCACTCGGCAACACTAGATGGCTCGTTGTGAGTGTTCTCAAAAGCATCAATACCCTTCTTGTATCCAGGAAGAACATTGACGCAGAAGGGAAAGGTCCAAGCAGCCACAAAGAATGCCAAAGGAACAACCATGGCCATTCCCGTGCCGTGTCTGTCCGCAGCCACGCCAGTAAGAGGAGGAACACAAGCACCACCAATAACTCCACCAATGATAAAGCCACTACCGCGCTTCGTGTGTCGGCCGAGTCCTCTCATACCAAGAGCGACAATAGTTGGGAAACAGATGGATTCAAAGAACAGCACCACGTAGAGCATGGCAATTCCTGTATCACCTCTCTCTGTAATCGCAGGGCAGAGGAAGATAACACACATGCTGAGGAAGACGAGGAAGATGTGGCGAGGCTTGAAGTACTTCATGAGGAAGACGCCGAAGAAGCGACCAACAGCAAATGCAGCCTGTGCACCTGCAAAGAGCTTGGAACCGGTGGAATCACTGGTATTCTTTCTCGTTTCGGTGGCGTAGTTGATGAACATGCTAGCAATACCCACTTGAGCGCCACAGTAACAGAACTGTGCGAAGGAGGCGTGAAAGAGTCGGTATTGCTTTCGCAGTGGCTTATCGTGAGTGTCCGAGTTGGAGGATTCGGCTTGTCGAGCCATATCTAGATTTAAGTAACTGGTGTCAGATTTGAAGACCTTGAAGTTCGCTTATGGCATTGAAACGTACCAGCATCAGTGATCTCAGGGATGTTTGAGAAGAAGAACAGAGTGGCGAGAAGCAAGACGAAGACAGCGATGGAAAGATACACCCACTGCACGTTTGCCAATGCTTTTTGATCGTCAAAGTTGAAGAACACATAAGAGCCTAGAACAGGTGCAACGACTGAGCCGATACCGTTGAAGGCTTGTGATAGGTTGATTCGCATTTCGGCATATTTGGGAGGGCCACAGACTACTTGGGGTCAGATAACAAGACAGAAGGAGAGTCACTGCAAAGACTTACCAGTAATGAAAGGGTTGGCAGCTGTCTCAAGAGATCCAAGACCATTGCCGATGATGAAAATGGCGGCACAAAAACCTCCAAATGACTTTGCCTTGATACATGGAATCGCAATAAGGGCGCCGATCGCATAGAGACTGAGTCCCCAGATGAAAACAGCCTTGTAGGAATAGTGTCGTAGGATCCACGCGGCGTGGCCGAGAGAAGCGAGCGGGTAGGCACTATTAGGGCGACATCGTTAGGAATGACGAGACAGAAGACTGTCAATGAGACGAACCCAAAGTAGGCAGCTTGTAGTCCAGCAGATCTGGCTCTATCAATATGCAAAGTCACCTGGAAATGCTTGTTCAGAGTGTCCAAGAGACCATAGCTAAAGCCCCAGAGGAAGAACAAGACTGTGACAAGTGCGATGGGCCAGACAGACTCGCGCAGGGTAAGGTCTGCGGCTTTGGTCACCCTGTCGTCGGAGACTTTGAGTGACCTCTTCTTGAAAAAGGCTCGAACGCCCATTTTGACAATTGGGATTCTGGTTCAAGTTGGAAAGTGTCTTGGAAAGGCAATGTGATACAGATGCAGGGAGCTGGCTGCGTTGGTGGAGAGGAGCTGCAGTATGGAGGAGCTTGAATTATTTATATCAACTTCACATGTAATAAATCTTAAGCTGAGCTACCCCATGGGGAACACAGAAGCTTGGACAGGAAACTTCATCTGGGGTAGGACCCCCAAAGACTAGCTTGTCCAATTGGGTGATTTCCATTAATGTTTCGAGCGGGGGAGGCAGCAAGCTTCCCGACGGATAATTACACCTTGAACTTCGTCTTCTCAATTTGACAAGGATGTTCGTAAAGCATCGGTCATATGGAATAGACTACGGGGCAAGTGAGGGGTAGCTTTTTTCGGATCACTATGACAAGTCTGTAGCGCGAAGCAATCTCAAAGACAGGTGCCCCGTGCCTCATTGATATTGGCACCAAACTCAGAAGGGATGGAGCGTATGACCTTGCAGAGATTACAGCGTTAATAGAAAGCTTCTGTATGTTGATAACCTCGCCCCCAAGGATACAGACAATTGCATTCTGCCCCCTTCCCCCACGCAATTATCCGGGAAACCGTCGAGTCGTTTGGGGGCTGTATGCACGATGCTTTTCACAGATCTTATAGGCGTCGCCCATACTATAAGATGACGCATTCAGTGCCCCCCTCTGTTTTCGTAGTCATCTGATTACAAACTCTTATATGATCTAGATTGAACTTTCTATCAACATACCCCACGGCAACTATACACCGGTCAAAATGTCTGACAACCCTGGTCGCCGCTTTGCGCAAATCATCAAGCTTAAACCTCAACACGTTGAAGAATACAAGCAACTTCATGCAAGAGTATGGCCTGAGGTTCTTGCTCAGAACGAGCAGTCTAATATCCGAGACTGTAAGATATAGACTTCTCCCTCCTGTCATGGAATCAAACTTGGGAAGAGAATTGCACGCCACTAACAGTTCATATCCATTACCGGCCAGCAGATTGTATCTTTTACGACGACCAGAGCCATTATCTGTTTGCCGCCTTTAGATATGTCGGCACTGATTTTGAGAGTGACATGAAAAGAATGGCCCAGAATCCACGTGTGAAGGAGTGGTGGAAGATAACTGATGCTCTCCAGGAGAGCCTTGTTCCTGGGGCTGTGAGCTCAGAGTCGGTCGAGCCATCCTGGTGGAAACCAATCGAGGAAGTATTTTATCAACCTTAATGGAAAGATCTGTCCTCGCACTTATCGTAATAATAGTGCAGAAGGGAATTAATAAACAAATGTTAAAAGAAAATTGCTCAGGATAATAGAGTTGGCGTTGCTGGATACTGTTTTACAGGATTCTGATTACTTCCAGGGCATACATAAGATCGAGCTTTGATATAAATCTTAGAACCAGTCAAGGCCTACAGCCAAGACTCTAGTCTTGTGAGATAATAAAGCTACCGGCATGCTTGCCTTGACCCAAGTCCGTAGGAACTCTAATACTACATTATAAGTTGTATGCGTGCCTGGCGGTACCAGAGAAAATCATGCCCTGCTCTTCCAGAGTAAGACTTGATTCCTGGCATAACTGGACAGTTACATCACGCCAGCATTCCCACGCATTCATCATATTGATGGTACAGACAGGCCAATCACTACCAAACATAATCCGCCTCGGTCCAAATGATTCGAGCAACACCCTGAACCATTTCCCCAGCACCTCGCAGATCTCGTTTGTGGAAAGATCATTAACTGAGTCGCCCATTTCTGAAAAGCCGCCAGAGAATTTGATATAAGTGTGCTCATCTTGGCCCAGTTCGTGCATTGCATCACGCCAGGTGATAAAAATGACATCGGAGCCAGAATTTGAGCCGCTCATGTCAGGCTTGCAGATATGGTCGAGAACCAAAACCACCTTCTCATTCTCGGGGACCTTATCTCGTGTCAATTTGGCAAACGCAACAAGGTCTTTTATCTGCTGCTGGCCTCGTCGGTGCAAATCAATACAAACGTCGAAAGTGAAGCCACGGCGGCCAAGGAGCTTCGTGTTCTCGATGAAATTATCATGCAGCATAGTTCCGTGTGGTTCATCTTGCAGTAGATATCGGAAACCCTTTACCCTTGACCACCCTAATCCGACAGCTTCTTCCGCCTTGAGCAGGTACAGTTTCATAGCATCTGCGTTGCTGGGAAGCGGTGCCCAAAGCACGATTCCCAGGCATAACCTTTGGTCTTCTGCACTGTGTCCTTCATGAGGGCGCGGCTGTCCTAGGGCGATACGCTTGATCCAAGCCAGTTCGCTGAGAGGTCCCCTCCACCCCGAGCCATCGAGCTCACCGGATTTGAGATCATTCTTCCGGTCCGTCTCAACGAAAATGAATCCCGACAAAGAGGGTTCAGACGCCGTTGCCTCCCGGTATTGGTCGACTGAGTGTTGACCAGCAAGAGGATGTTCGTTCGTGTACCAAGAAAGAGAACCGGTTTCGGACGCTGGGAATAAATGGATGTGAGAATCGATGACTGGAAGGTGGTCTTGAGATTTCATTGTGATGGATAGAGAGTGGCTAGTGGAGCGGTAATCTTGAACGATTGGGAAACAGGTGATAATGGCAAGTAGAGAATAGCTGCCTTATTAAGCACATAGCAGATAACCCGCAAAGACCATGTCAAACGTAGGGCTTCATGTCATCCAGCAGCTGTAGAAGCTATGCCATGTATTTAGCAGCGTGCTAGCCCCACGCACGTCGTATTTGCCTAACAATGGCTAGCGCGGGTTCGTACGGGGTGAACCTACATTGACCCGCTCGCCGATCAACAGCCGCCTGGCTTATTTTCCCGTTGCATATTTGCGCGGGTAATAGGGTAACGGACAACCAGGGTAAGAAATGACTGGAATTTGCCTAGTAGCTAAGAATGAGGACAAAAGAAGCCTGCGACTTATGCAGCGCATTTAGAACCCGTTACAACGGGCAACATGCAGAAACTGCCAAGTAGACATATCTTACTGTCACATTCGGCCAAGTTAATAGAGTACATGGGTGTTGAATATAGACTGATGATAAGGTTGTAGATACTAGCAAGCAGATGTTGAATCTTGCTTCTTTTAGTAAGAGTACATATCCATGGAACTTAGTTGCCAGTTTTGTACTCAATCTTGATGGTCCAGATGTACTTGTCTCCTTGAATGACCTTATCGGGCAGCTGTACTACAAACGATCCGTCCTTTTGGGCGACATCAAGCACTGTGCCATCGGCACTGCCGCCTATAGCAGTCACCTTATCTCCCTCGACCCAAGGCACAGGCTCTTTGATGACGAGTGGGGATGACGGCTTGCCAACATGGTGGATGTAAAATGCCTCTGGCGCCGTAGCAAAACGGAGTGGACCAGACGTCTGGGCAGTTGGCCAGTACCTGGTGCCGAAGATTCCCTCACCGTGACTCTTGATCCATGCTCCGGCGTCCAGGAGATTGAGCTGTTGCTGCTTCGGAATGGTTCCGTCCGGCTTAGGACCCATGTTCAGCAGGAGGTTTCCGTTGTTGACAACATTGTCTATCAAGGTGTTGACGATTTCCTCGCCCGTGAGGTACTCATCATCGGTTGTCATGAAGTTGTATCCGAATGAGAAAGGGTCGAGGCCACGGTTGCTCTCGAATTTGCTGGCCTTGAAAGAGATACCGGCATACCTCGAATGACGTCAGCTCGATTGATAACACTGAACAGACGAGTTATGGACTTACTCTGGGGTGCTGTAATCTCCAGCAGCTCCACAGCGATCGTTGAAAGTGACTTGCCTGCCCTTATCACGAGCCCAGTTTAGCCAAGGCGCAAGAACATCTGGAGCCTTGTTGGGACCTCCGATGTCACACCACAGGATTTCGGTCTCATACTTGTAGAAGAGGGCTTCGATCTGTGGATTCTGAATGTCATCAAGAAAGTCATCGACTTCCACGTAGCCCGTATATTCGATGCTCTTATTAGTATAAGGATTGGTAGGCGGCCGCCCGTAATAGTTTCCCTTGTAATGTTGGTCCCAGCCATACTTGACATAAGCTGGATTAAACCATTCTGGCATGCTGAAGTAAGTGCCTAGGATGTATCAGCAAGCTGGTCTTACTAACAGGCGCCTATATAGATTACTTACCTCGGCGGATCTTCGGGTGATTGGCTTTGGCAGCATCGAGTAGCTCTTTGAGGAAGTCTCGCTTTGGGCCGTAGTGAACCGTTGAGCGCTTGCTGACTGAGTCTGGGAAGTCGAAGAGCGCCCAGCCATCGTGGTGTTCTGGACAGACGACGTTATTTTCCTGCATCTTCATCTCCATGAAATGACTCACTTGTAACCGGTACGACATACTGCGCTCCCGCATCGGCAACCAAATTCATCCATTCATTCGCATCAAACTTGGCGGCGGTGAAGTTGGACACGAAATCGTCGTAGTTGAAGTTCTCGCCATATTTCTCGCGGTGGTACTGGTAGGTTTCGGACGGAAAGTCCGGTTGAGTCATGCGGAAACCATACCTAATTATAGTGGATTAGCATAAAGTATGGCCGAGCCATAGGATCTCACCTACCACTCGGCATAATCCTGTTTCGGTCCTGGTTTGTTTCCAAAGGCTGGGACGGAGTAAAGGCCCCAATGGATGAAGATACCGTATTTGATGTCATTGAACCAATCCGGGTTCCAATGATGGCTGAGGCTGCCTGATGAAGCCTGATAGTCACCAATTCCACACTCGCCAGAGAAGTCCTTGGTCGACTTCTTAGGATCCTCTTTCGAGCCCCATGTCACAACCGCCTTGGCATCGCATTTGGTTCCGGCTTTCACTCCCGCCTTGTTCTTGACACCGACTTGGACAACAGCGCTTTGCTTCGGTCCCAAGCGAATCAAGGTGCCGGGAGTGGTAGTCTCGAGCGAAGAAGACTCAACGCTGACTTCCAAATCGTCGTCCCAAGTCAGAGGATTCTTGTCATCTGAATTGGTGATGAAGAACTCGACCACCTGCTCATAGTCACTGCCTTCAATCCACTTCGAAGTAAGAACGGGATTTCCAATTCCGATAGAAGCTGGGCTTGTCGCTGAGACTTTTTTAGCCAATTTTTGTTCCGCAGCGGTCACGGAGCTCAAATTTCTTACCTCTTTTGCTGTGCTTTAGAGACACGGCTCCTACAGAGGCCGTTCCCAGGGAAAGGACAGGGCCAAGGTGCGAAAGAAGACGTATAAGCATCGCTGCTTCGATGACAAGGGCAATTGAAGAACCATGAAGCTATTGAAAGCTGATGATGATTGTATGATTAGTGCAGATGTGGCAGAGCTATATATAGGCAGCCATCAAGAATCCGTATAGCTTCCATCCAGCCAAGGAAGCTTAGTAGCACAAAGTAGACCCATGCCATAACGTCCAATTGACTAACACGGAGATGGAGATCAGGATCTATGCCTTGGCCAATCGGTTTTTTGGATGCACGATAAACTACTCCCTGTAGACACTACAGAAGCTTTGGTCAATATCGTATTTGTCTTACGATGTGCTTTGACGCAAGATGTAGACAACCCCTGCATAAAGACCATCCTTCCCCGCACTTTCAATTGCTGGGATTCACGAGCCACTAGAGGATCTACATAGACCTTCCTTCTCTTGTCATTCATTTACGACCATTTTGATCATGCAGTGCCATGTGACGCTGTGTTTGTCTTCCGCACGTATTGGAAAAAAGACCAGGATTTCACCATGTTGCCCTCCTTGAGGAAGTACTAAATTTGGATGTTGTTATCCGACGCCTATATGTGGATAATCGGAATACCTAGTATGAACAAGGTTACCTATTAAGTTATTATAGAGGCGGTATGTTTATTTTGAACTGAGATAGTCATAGCAGCAGACTTCTGCATAAGATAAGCAGAAGCTAATAGGTGCAATTATTAGTTGACATGAGGCTTGAGCAACTAAGCTGGGGCTGGCACCACCACCAATAAGCGACTGCCAAGGTATCATCCGACATGCATACAGTCAGACGTACTGTGAGTATATTCCCGCAAATCCATTCCCCTCACGCCTATAGTCCCGCCTCCACTGACGAGATGAGGCTCATTAAAGCGCGAACACTTGTTGAGACTCAGCGTATTTCTTTTGTAGAATTTTACGGCGATAGACCGAGATATGCCATTCTTTCGCATACTTGGGAAACTCACCAAGAGATCACTTACCAGGATTGTAATCGCGAATCGTTCAAAGCGAAGACAGGATATGACAAGATTCGTAAGACCTGTGAGCTAGCACTGGGTGACGGGCTCGACTATGTGTGGATTGACACCTGTTGCATTGACAAATCCAGCAGTGCCGAGTTGACTGAAGCCATCAACTCAATGTTTCTGTGGTATCAGGAGGCAGCTGTCTGCTACGTGTACCTCGTGGACAAGTTCGAAGGGTCGTCGCTAGGAGACTGCCGATGGTTCAGCCGCGGCTGGACGTTACAGGAGCTGATAGCGCCAAAGTTCATGAGCTTCTTCAACAATTCATGGGACTGCATTGGTAGCAAGAACAGCCTCATGGGCCAACTTGCAGTTATCACCCCAATCGACCCCAATATACTTGGTCACAATGCTCCGATCTCATCCGCTTGCATCGCAAAACGGCTCTCTTGGGCTGCTGGCCGAAAGACGACTCGTGTCGAAGACATGGCATACTGCTTGCTTGGGATATGCAACATCCATATGCCACTGCTCTACGGAGAAGGCAAGACCGCATTTAGGCGCCTCCAAGAAGAAATCATCAGATCTACATACGATCTGAGCCTTTTGGCCTGGACGCCACCGGTTTCATCGGATGTGGTGGAAGAAGAGTACTGCGGCTTTCTGGCCGATTCGGTGAACCATTTCGCTTCTTGCTCCGAGATGTACTCCGTCACGGACTCCCTGATGGACGAGGGCGAAATCAGCGTCTCAAACAAGGGCCTCAGGCTAATGGCCCGAGTGTGTGTTCTGGACTACTCAGATCAGGGTTACAGATACGTGCTGAAGCTGGATTGTATGGCTCCCGGTTTCGAGGGAGACTTTTTGACAATACCCATGCGTAAGGTGGGACCCAACACTTTTGTGAGGGCCCATAGCCTCTGTGAAAGCGATTACTCCTTCCACCTTGAGACTGCATCTTGGGGCGAAAGTGCGTTTTACACTGTTACCCTTCTCACCACGATGCCTAGTCTGGCCGTACGATCGCCATTCTCCGTGGCTAGAGGGCCGGACCTTATCTCATCTAGTCGACTGACGTTGGTTTCAATAGAGCTGCCGTCGGATATATCGATAGTTTACGCAGTCGAGACACCTGTCAAGTTCTGGGACGCAGAAGACAGGGCGTTCTTCGGACCCCATGGCTCATATCAAAATTGGGGTGCGTTTGTGCTCGAGACAAACACCCTCTTCATCTGTTTTTGGCACAAGGTAGACGGTGAGTGGGTTCTGGAGGCGAGTCTTTTAGACATGTCAAGACCAGAAGTCCACAATCTATGGAAGGACCTTTTTCTCTCGGCAGAGCAACTGGGCTATCAGCAAATGATCGTTCGGTATATGCTGAACAGTATTGAGGAAGAAATGGAGTCTTCTGTAGAGACTCGGCTTAAGGATAAGAAAATTACACTGTCGTTTAAAGTTTGGCGTGCCGAGAGTGAAAATCTATGCAGCGGTCCGCGATGGAGGGTTGTGTTCAGCAAGACAAGCTTTGTTAGAGAAAGCTCTTCTGAGTCAGAGCTGGATTAAGATACCTCTGATTTTTATCAGGCAGGGAGATTCAAGTCTTAAGATCGTGTCAGTCGCAGACGCAAAAACCACTTAAGCCGATTTAGTCTCATAAAAAGCTCAGACTACGTCTTTCTCTATATTGTGTTTCTAAGAATAACCAGTAGAATTACTACATATAATTGACAATAATTATAAGAGACTTTGAGTAGAAGATAGTAGTTCCTCGTGTATACAATACGTTTGAAGTAGTCTATAAGATACTTCTTGATACACCAGTGGCCTATATAAGTCTGATGCAAAGCTTTGCAACTCCGATGCTTGGAGGAACGACCACTACTTAACCAAGTGCAGGAATAAGAAGCCTGTTACCACCATTCGCACTAACAGCAGCCCCATTAACCCACCGGCCCTCTTCGCCTGCAAGGAATCCAACAACATAGGCAATATCATCAGGAACGCCAATTCTATCTCCAGCGGTTGTGTCCCTGATCTGCCCGTCCAGAAATCCCGGGGGCATCATGTGCTGACTGGCCTTGATCGAGTCCGTAGCTGTAAGACCAACAACGACACTGTTGAAGGTAGCGTTTTTAGACTTCGAAAAGTTCTCAGCGAATGATCGCGTGTAGCTCTGGAGAGCGGTCTTGCTGGCTCCGTATGCAACGGTTGGATCAGTGTTGCCCTGGTAGGCCAGAACGCTGGAGATGTTGATCACACGGCCCCCATAATCAGGTAGATGAGGTAGAAGGGAGGTAGTGAGAGAGACTGGGGCGTAAACGTTGGCTTGCATAATCTCGAGAAAGATGTTCAAGGTCGTGTCTTTGATAGACAGTACCTTAGTATGGTCGGCCAGGACGGCGTTATTGACGAGGATATCGATAACTGTGGTGTCCAAGCGCTCTAAGGTCTGTGCGATAGTTTTAGGCCCAAATTCAGGATCAAGGGCATCTGCCTGGATGGCTACTGCCTGCTTCACTCCGAGCTCCTGACATATCTTCAGGGTTTCCTCCGCAGCCTTGATGTTGCTTGCATACGTGATGGCTAGCTTTGACAAGCCTTTGCGTGCCAAATTGATCGAGATCGCTTGTCCAATGCCACGGGAGCCTCCAGTCACAATGGCGGTCTTGCCAGCCAGTGACCAAGGAGCATCAGAAGAAGGAGGGGCGGACATTTCGATGGATTTGGGTGTGTTTAGCTTTGGTTTGATGTAGAAAAGTATGTTCTTTGATCTGATTGTTATCGAATCTCAAGGTGACTTCTTGTATTTATAGTGATTCTAACTGATGTCCCTCTGGTCTGATGAGCCGGAATTAGCACATCTTTGATGCCGATACCCAATAACTTCGAAGTCCGCTCGCTGAAGGCGACTACAAGCTGCGAGCGGAGCGGACAAACTGGCGGAGTATGATGCCATAGCACAAAGACAGTCAAGTACAGAGACAGTGGACAGTTCAAAGAACCTTATTTTGTACCTAGCTCAAGCACTGACCAATCATGAATCTTATAGGACCAGGCAAGAGGCAAGTCAGGTTTCTTAGGAGTCAACTCTTGCTCGTATCAGATACAGAAAGAAGTTTACAGTTCATAGAGAAGTAATAGGCATTCACATTGAGAAGAGTAGCGACTAATTACACTGATAGCTGGTTTAAAAAACATATCCCATGAAAATCACAGGCTCTGAATGTCGCCAAACAATTGTCAAATTGCTTAAATTATCGCATGATAGGACGGCGTGAGTGTTGCCCTTTTGTTGCCAGTTATGACCAGGCCATGTAGGAGGTTAGCTTTGCCGAGGGCTCAACGCCGACGTCTCAGCTATGCGGTGGCCCGGTGGGGCTCTCTAAGCAAAATTGGCAATGTAATACGTTATCGTATCAAATACGAGGGCGCTACTACAAAGACGCTTCTCTGGCCCGTGCTTAACTCTACCTGCCTTTACCTAATCGAGACTGGCCAGCTGCAAAGAGCGTTGACATCAGGACTTAATGCAGCCTTGAACGGAGTTAACGGACCTGAGGCACTGGTGCAAAGATGCTTGCACTCTAAACTCCACCTGCATTTACCTAATTGAGGCTGGCCAACTACAGAGACCTTTAACATTAGGACTTAATGCAGCCTCGAGTAAAGAATGGAGTTAACGGACCTAAGGCATAATTAAGACGATCCTTTATTACCAGTGTTCTTGGAGTCTGCTCGCGATCCTACTACAGCCACCTTGGAGATATCGGATCTTAGTGGCAATAGAGGCCTACTATCAACAGTATAGTTTTTTAATTGTACGATTGACTTCGTCGTTGACTCTCCAGCAAATCTACGATGCTTGCTACAGAAGATAATATCCCTGGTAGGCTCAGAGTTATTTATGTCTGATAGTTTGGCTGATGCGTTCTTTAAGGGCCTCATTCTAGAACGCGGCATAAACCACAGGGCAATAGGAAAAACCATAAAGTATCCCAGTATACATCTCTGAGGACTATCGGAAAACTGTATACCGGGAATTCTAAGACGTGGCACCTCTCCCACGGTATATAATGTGTGACAGAAACCCTCAATGGTAAGTGCAGACTGGCTTATGAAACACTAAAGACATTACAGCCCTAAATTATGGCATATCAAGTGTTATCAGCACCCAATTCATTAAGCCCTATAGCACTACTATAATGAAAGCATTACCTCTTCACTGTTTCTTTCTCTCCGCCTTGACTGCTTGCCTCTCTGCCACTCTTTTAACAGGCCTTAGGGCATCTTCATGCCGTCTGCTACCGGCTGATATCCTTGCGCGTCATAGGCTGGGACCGTGCGGACTTTGACCTCCTTGTCCTGCTGAACGAGAGCGCAACAGAGACACCAAAAAGAGGCGCAACAGTCACCCATTCCACTTCCTTCAATTCCATACTTTTCACGGATTTCTCGACGTTTCATCATATTATAACTTTTGGCCAATTGAACATATTAGCATGAAACATATATCTCGCTAGTTCACGTAGAAGCGGCAAGGCAGGGGGGAAAAGAGTTCTTACATCCAACCACAACCAGTAAAGGATTGAATAGCGCAGAAGATCGCGCAGTCAGAATTGATGCTTTCAATCGGTTCAGAAGGGTTATCCAAACGCTGGGAAGTACGGCCAAAGACTGAGTGGTGGTTCATGTTAGCAACAGTTAGTGAACAAGCTCTTGACAACTTACTAATGCAAGGTAGACACGTGCTAAGCAAGCAGGAGTCAAGAGGTGAGCAACAGCCACTAAGTCCATTCTGCCAATCCTGTGATTGCGACATGGTCAATTTGGAAAAGGAAAGCAGCGACAAAAATAGTTTATAAAATGAAAGACTGAGAATAATAGATGCAGTAGTTTTGGCTTCTGTTGTGTTTTTCTATCTGGTGGTAGAGCGAAATCGCGACTATTAGTACTTATTGTCTGTATGGTCAATGCTTTCAGGGACACAGCATGCTCTATTCTGGCCATGAGTTGTATCCACCAAGAAGTTAGTAAATGAAACATAGTATGTAGAAAAGATTGTGAAGACAACATTTCCAAGGATCCTTTTGTCCACGGCCTGGTGGACCCCCTTTTGACTAAACCAATTCGAGAACAGAATCGACCTCTGTCTATTTATCGTATTCGATACGGGGAGGGATGAGGCGAGAAAGTGGATCCCATCAAATATTCAAAGATGTGGGCCCTTCGTAGCTCTCATTTCTTCGTGGGATTACGTAGTCTATTTCACCCTTGACTCGGCCTCCACGCCCTCCAGATACACTCACTACTCTCCTTAGTCTCGGCTTAATATATGCTTTCAACCCCAATGCGGCAGTGTCCTCCATATATCGTATTGGTTACGGATGTCAAGCACCATTCTGCTACCAATATGACGGACAGTGGAGACCAAATCATCAATTACGTTAATTTGAGAGTACCTTTTTAAATTACCTAAGAAGTTCTGGGCACTCTATTGTCGTCATCCAGAATTATGACAGCATAGTCATGTCTTCTTTCTATATAGAGATACTGAAGCCAGGCTTTGTGTTGTGCTATAACCATCATTGTCTACTGTTCCCAATACATGATGACTTCCATTTCCGCCATCACGAGCCGCTGCGTGGCCTCTGCTTTTGCGACCCCGACACTTCTTGGCGCTGAATTTCTGTCAATTGAAGCAACCGTCGTGCCAAACTATAGCTTTGACGTTCCGCATGGCTGGACGTACTCACAGCCAGCTTTGAACGTCAAAAACGTCACTTTCTGTAACGTCACCGTCACCTACACACACCCGGGCCAGAATGATACTATCCACGCCGAAGCTTGGCTTCCTACTCAGGAGAGCTACAACGGGAGACTGCAATCTCTCGGGGGCTCCGGATGGACACCGGGTCGTTTCATCTTGACTTATGCAGGAATGATCAATGCTGTGGCAAACGGGTTTGCCTCGATCACCACCGATGCAGGAATACCTACAGTCGCTAATCCTGTCGAATGGCTACTGGCCAGTCCTGGCAACATCGACACAAATGCGCTGCAAAACTTTGGCCAGGTTTCTTTGAATGACGAGGTGAGATACTATTAGCAGAGAATAACCAAACTTGATGCTAAGTCGCGTCTTCGCCATAGGCTATCATTGCAAAGCAGCTCATTAAAAGCTACTACGGCAAAGCTCCATCATACTCATACTGGAACAGTTGCTCCCAGGGAGGCCGCCAAGGACTGAAGCTGGCTCAGCAGTATCCTTCAGCCTACGATGGGATCATCGCAGGCGCTCCAGCTATCAACTGGGCCGAATTCTACATGAACACAATCTGGCCCACTTTCTACATGGAGTCTACCCAGCAATTTCCCCGCGACTGTGAGCTGAATGCTATTACCTCCCTCGCCGTCTCAACTTGTGATGAGCTGGATGGTGTTAAGGACGGTATCATCGGCGATGTTGATGGTTGCCGACGACAATTTGATCCCTTCAAGCAGGTTGGGAAGACCTTCAACTGTTCGACCATTGGCTCAGAAATGAAGATCAGTCATGCCGCTGCAGCGGTTGCCAATGCCTCATGGAGCGGGCCCCGGTTCTCTAATGGTAAATTCATGTACTATGGTTACGAGATCGGGAGTGATCTGTCCACAGTTGCCCCAACGACTTGCAATGGTACTATCTGCACAAGTGGAGGACAAGGCTCTATTCAATATGCTTACAGGGCTTTTGTCAAGAAAGATATGACAGCCCAGTTGAAGAATGCGACCGGCCGAGACTTTGATACAATCTTCCGAAACGTGAAGCAGATCTTCGCTTCTAACCTTGGAACCAACGAGATCGACTTGCGCGACTTTAGGGATGCCGGAGGCAAGATGATAACTTACCATGGGCTTGTAAGCACAATCTATTCTTTACCCTTCATTCTCTTCTTTAACTGACAGTGGCCAGGCTGATCAAAGCATTTCCCCAGGAGGGACGCTCCATTACTACAATCAAGTGTCAGAATTTGTCGGTAATATTACCTCTTTCTACAAGTATTATCAGGTTCCTGCCCTTGGGCACTGCTGGGGGGGTAATGGTGGTCAGCCAGAAGCATTATTTGATCAACTCCGAGCTTGGGTTGAGAACGGTACAGAACCTGAGTCCTCACCTGTGGTTATAACGAAACCAGACAACACGACTCAACAGCAAATTCTATGCCCGTATCCTCAGAAAGCTACGTTCAACACCTTTTGTAAAAGGAAGAATTCTACGGCGTGCTGGTCCTGTATTCAATAAGTGTTCTTATTTATATCAATTATCGGGAGTACGAGGGAAATAAATAGATGCAGCTGGACGTACACCACCAGCCTACTCCAACAAACAAGGTGCCGGGCTCAGCAATACTGGGAAATATTAGGAACATAAAGTCATGACGTCCTGCTCTGACCTTGCTTTTGGAGAGAAGGGGTGACCTCTTTTGTTTTGGGTTAGGTTGTATCAGTCTCACTACTCTATTACCTGGCCATTGTTCCTGTGCTGCCAATTCTGCAATGCGAACACCATCTCGCTCTCCATTCCGTTACTAGTCGCAAAAGCTCCTGGCGAGTACTCTTGCTAGTATTAACAAGCATATGTCTAAGTGAAACCAGATCTTACATTCCGCACTAATGTCCTGTTCCACCGCCCCAGATTGCATTGCCCACCATTTTAATGATTGTGGGAACTGACCAATCTAGGCTCTCACAATTAGAAGGGCACGCTGAGGGCCAGTTCGAAGCATGGTCTGTCGCCTGAATGCAGAACCTAATATGCTGAATATTTTGCCAATTCGACCGGCAACGTCATGAAGTCAACGTGATCCTAAGGTGGCTCTGTAACCTTGCCTTCAGTCTGACATTCGAGGAAAAGAATAATACTCTGAACAAACAAGTTGCTCCCAACATCGTCGATTGACATGAAACTTAAGGCAGCGTTTCGTAACTTATTCACAAAAGTAAGTATACTGGCCTAGCTGCCGGTAAGGATAAAAAACCTTAATACAGAGCTTAGTATCAAGTCCAACGTTTATATTACTATTATAGCTTTTACTATAGGTCAAATACCTACTGAGTTGAAAGTTAAGTTAAAATATACAGGGTAGACTAGAGATATATCGGAATCATGTGACTAGCGACATGGCTCGGAAGAACTGGTACCGGGAAAGTGGGGCAGTTTGCTGAAATTTACTCTCTTTCTCCTATCATCAATCAAACTCCACGCTGTATATACACAAATCTCACGTAATTGGAATACGGCCTAATTTATTGGTTCATTCTTCTATCCAGCTGCCAGTCCCTTCTCAGTAATTATGGGTAGTGAACAAAACACTGCGTCGCACGTACAAGATCATACCTCATCACGATGTCCCTGTCGCCCTATGCAACGCCGGGCTCACCAGAAATCTCGCAACGGATGTCGTAATTGTAAACGTCGTAGAGTCAAGGTACGTTGTGTTCTATACTCATGTTCTCTGTTTATCTCAATCATGTCGTTCTCGCATTTCTTTGACCGGTCTGAAGTGATAATTTTGACGTTATTGCCAGTGCGATGAGGGAAAACCGAGCTGTAGCAATTGTATCCGCTTTCCATTGCCCTGCGATTTCAGTGTCGATCAGGTTGCCTCAAACAACACCGCCCCAGAAGATCCAAATGCCTTACCTGTCATAACCACAACCCTCGCTCGAAGACGTGGTCGGCCTCTCAAGATTGACAAGTGGATTTTAAATTCCGATGCCTCCGGCCACAAAACTATCACGCAGCCAAGGCTTCATTTTCCGATGCCAAAAAAGATTGCGGATCCATCTCCGCCACTGAACACCAAAGACCTGGAGCTATTACACCATTACATCACAAATACTTCGCTCACGCTCGGGGACGATGTAGTCCTTTGGCGCGATAAAGTCCCGCGACTTGCTTTCGAGTACCCCTATGTCCTCCGACTCCTTCTCGCGATGTCTGCTCTGCATCAGACACGACTCCACGTTCATGGTTCCCTTGTTAGCCAACAACTTGCCACTGCCCACCACAACATGGCCTTACGCGAAGTGACCGGGTTGCTCCCCGCCATCAGCGGCAAGGACTGCTCAGCATTATACATCGCCACGGTGCTGATATGCAATTATCACTTTGCAAAACCACCAGTGATTGACAATGAACCAGACATGGTTGAGGAGATAGGTATCGCCTGGTGGTATGTCTTTCGAGGCGTGCGCTATGTTGTAGATTCAATGGGAATGGAAGCTATATTCTCTGGCCATATTGGCCCGTTCCCCCCAGAAGCACCTGGAGGAGACCCCACTGATCCACTGAAGGCAACTATAGACAATGGGTACATTCCATGGGAGAGACCATTGGCCAGTCTGGCAGTCTTGTTCTCTGGTTCCAACACAATGGGCTCGGAGAGTTTGGTAGTGGCTTCAGAGGCGTTGATAGACTGCTACCGCGAGGTGTATGGCACCGCCGACAAGCCAGAATATCGAACGCATGGTAAGACACATGTTGTTATGCGTTGGCCGTGGGTTCTCGAAGATGACTTCGTGGGCAAAGTGCAAAACTTGGTACCGGAAGCCTTAATACTGCTTGCCTACTTTGCCGTTTTAGTACAGACGCTAGAACGCTTCTGGTATATGAAAGGATGGGCCGAATATATGATAATCGGCATCGAGAAGAAGCTTGCTCCGGCCTACCTTCAATGGATAGAGTGGCCTCGAAACCATATAGGACGGGAAAGTACTGTTGAAAAACCGACCACGACATAATAGCGACGCACCGCGTCTACAGTAACGACACCATGGAGATACATAACAGGTTTCTACGATTGATATTATAAAATCCCTTCGATTTCCATAAGACGTATGCTCATATCAAAACACAAGATTACTCCACAAACATTGCTGCGCGCAAAAGCGATTATTTTTTCTGGTAAAAGAGTGCGTCAAATCTTTATCCTGTTTCTGGGATTATGGAATTTTACTGCAACTATGTGACTCTGCTTCTTGCGACAGGGCAAAACTGCTGTCAGGCTCCTCACCACGCATATACCCGCCTAGGCCTCCAAAGTGACGCGTTGTTAGAGAGTCGAAAGAGCGTATACCACCATACATATCAGCAACGTAACAAAAAAAGTCTGTCGTCATAGTCTAGCAAGCTCTGCACCAAGTGCTTTTATTAATAACACCGCAAATAATTAGCTTTAAAGCCTTATAACCTGGGATAAGGAATGAATCCAGGTTTACGGAAAATGTATTATATTCTTTTCTAGAGAAGTTTACCTATTTTACTGTTCTATACCTTATAATTTACTTAAAAATTAATAAAAAACTAAAATAAGGGCTATAAGAATAACTACTATTTACATAGTTAACTTTAGTCTATAAATATAAATATAAAATAATTTTTCTTTTTCTTTAATATAAGGTTTTATTTAAAAGCTTTTATAATAATTAAGAAATATTATAAAAAGTATTAAAAGAAAGATATAAATATTTAATTTAAAGTTTAATTATCTATATATTATAAGTTTATAAATAATAAAATAATTATAAATTAAACTATTATTAATAAAGTCTATATAAGCTATACTTTAAAACTTAAATTACTTATATATTTTAAGGAAAAACTGAAATATATTTTACACTTATTTCGCTTATTCTTTTATACTTAGAAACCTAAGATCCTTTATTAGGTATTACCTTAATCAGGAAACTGATTAACACGTTTCTGTGGAAAAACACGGAGAGACCTGGAAATGTACTATTACATCTGTGGATAATTACTCCGTAACCTTGCATAATTGAGTCTCTTTTATCATCTGGTGATCGGAGGCAGAACTGCTTTGCCGCCAGCTTTGCCACCAGCTTGCATGGCCACTAACCAACCGCAGTGCGACGATCTCCGAGACCTCTCCCGAAGGCCGATCGATTATAGCCGATCGATGTAGTTAAGATTGTCACTGCGCTGCGCCTACTACGATTCTGACGCAGTCAGTAACTATTTCCTGTTTACTTCGATTTAAACATGTTCTTCACACCTATTGCGCTACTTATCGTAGCTAACCCTGTCTTTGGTGGCACCCTTGTTCAATCTGACTTTTCTTCCTCTCTCGGCCCGTTTTCCATCTGCAATGCCAAATCACCATCCGCTGGCACAATCTCTCATAAGGCCTTGTCAATGTACTTCGACGAGAATGATTATGATGGTACTCGTGATGACAGAGGGGTTGAGATTTGTGTTTTCAAGCCTGAGACTAGGTCCAATGTCCCTCAGATGCATAAGGAAGGCTGGCAAGGTTTTCGACTCTACGTGCCATCCCGTGGCTTTCCGCATGACAAAAGCACGGTGATCGCTCAGCAATTCTGTCCTACCCGTTGCATATCATGGTGTGGAACTCTGGAGATCATTGATAACTCAGTAGTCGTGAACCATCGCTCGACTTGCGGAACTCCGGTGACTACAACCATCATTCATAGATTGAAGCGCAACAGTTGGCATGATGTCGTCATCCGGATGAGAGTATCTGCCGAGAAAGACGGCGCATATGAAGTTTGGTGGAACAAAAGAAAGATTTACTCCTCTGTTGGGATCGACGTTGGCTTTGGTACCTGGACGAAGGATACCCTTGTCGAAGGCTGGTATTTCAAAAACGGAATATACGCTCATGGTAAGTCTTTGTGCGAGAGAGAAGCTGTAAGACGTCCACAAACTGAATCAAAAAACAAAATCTGCAGACTGGGAGTCCTACACGAACACCACCCGTACCTTGTACTTAGATGATGTCAAATGGTACGAAACGGATGTCGGAGAATCGGATGGTTACAGAACCGTCGCCCCTCATAGCCATAAGATATGGACATAGAGCTTAAACTAGATGTCCACAATACTGACAACCTTCTAAACGCCCAATGAAAATTTCATGTCTGAGACTGCTAGGTGTAAAATATCGGTAAAACCTGCCCAGAAGAAATATCTTACGCCCGTGTTTACTAATTTTCATTCTAAAATCACAATAATAGACCCAAATTACTTGCTGCGACTCTGGCAGCATGATTTGCAACACGAAATCATTGGCACTGCTTTCATTCCATTAAGTTTTCCGCCCAACATTTTGGTGACATCATCAGGGGTGGTGATCATGCCATACGAAAATGAGCTACTTTTGGTGAATACTATGATATTGTTTGATACAAAAGCTACTTGAGATAACGATACTCTTTCGCTCCGTAGATAAAATCCTTCATACAAGCACTTTCTTAGCATAGTTAACTCAAAAACAGAAAGCTAAAAATTGAAAATTGAAAAGTAACAGCACTAGCATGACGTCTGCCCCATAATTCCAGCAACATAAAGTAAGGAGTGATCTCCTATTTAAAATAGTCAACTTATCAGTTATCCTACATTTAGGTGTCCATAACAATTCATAGTTGACTGCTGACGTTGACAAGACCATCACTATGTAAGACTGAATGTCGCTCAATTCCAGTTCCAATAATCACTCGCCCAAAATCTTTTGCTTCTCTTGCTCTTCTTAGCCCAGATCAGATCACCCCATCCCATAACGGAATAACCTCCAGATTTCTGGCCACCTTGCGAGTCATAGAAGTCCTTTGCCTTCACTGTCCATGGCGCCCGCCTGCCCTTTTCAACAACATACTTGTAGTAAATGAGGTCCCAAACAGCCGGCATGTCCGCGGATATGCCTCGTTTGTTTTCCGAAATAGTATTCCACGGTCCATCCACGAGGACAGCGAGGCAACGGTAGAAGGTTGGGTCGTACTCAGCCGTCTCGTTTAGATTATACCTCGCCAGGTACTC
The DNA here is from genome assembly GCF_900067095.1 of Fusarium proliferatum ET1. Taxonomy (NCBI): domain Eukaryota; kingdom Fungi; phylum Ascomycota; class Sordariomycetes; order Hypocreales; family Nectriaceae; genus Fusarium; species Fusarium proliferatum. The sequence goes on along the minus strand of NW_022194803.1, from coordinate 714,313 downwards.
GGACGCCTTAAGCAACACCCCATCCATCTCATCCCAGACATTAATGCCCTGATTCTCGAGTGTTTCAGCGGCTAGGGCGGCCCAGGCCAGCCCTGACTGCGCGTGAGACTGGTCTCGACCGGCTTCGGAGGACTGACCAGTCAATTTATTAAAGTTTCCTGGAAGCCCTGCACAAATGTCGTTGAGATAAGAGTTAAGGGCATAATTAAACATATTAACGTCATCCAGATAGATAGCGAAATCGAGGAGAGCTTTGATCGATGCCATGCCATAGTTAGCGTGGCCGATAACAATTGATTGTCTGGCGAAGAGCCAATACAACTGGTTAGAAAAGCCAGTAGTACCCTGCCAGCGAGCCCCAGACTCAGTCCAGTTGCCCTCCCAGCGCATGATCTCAGCTGCGTTAACAAAGCTATCACCCTCAACACCTACGAGGAGGCTTGTATCGACGCCAATCACGTTGGTCAGATTGGTGCCCCAAGCATCCAAGATCTCAGTTGACTTTTTCCAGTGCGCATCTTCACGCGTGATGTACCAGAGAATTGCATGCTGATAAGCAGCTCGTGTGTCGGCGGAGAAGGTACTGTAGTTGCTGGGAGTTCCTCTAGAGATGATGGCCTTGGGTCCTCTCATTACGTAGTCCACCGAGGAGTACGAATCAGCCTGCAGGTTCCGGAACCCGCTGAACCAGGGCTCCTGGTGGTTTCTTACCATGGTGCGCATAAGCTCCAAGTCGTTGTGTGAGTGCCAAAGCCCGGGATGCTTAAACTGGCCTAGTCCTGTCTTTGCGCCCTTGGGTAGGCTAGGCATGATAGGGCCTCCGAAGATGTTAGCCACAAGATGCGATTCTATTATTTAAAACGATCTTACCATTCAGAACAGGCAGTTGGGTAACCAAGGCGACCGATAGCTGGATCCAGAGGGACGCTAATACGCCGAGCTGGAAAAAGATGTTCATCGCTGCTTTTTCTTCACGAATTTGGACCCCTCAGACAGAACATACCTGAGTGGCTAGATGAAGCGACTTCATTTTCGTTGGTCCAAGACTCAGCTGTTGAACTGCTCAAAGACAAAGGCGGAACACGCTGAAGATAGTTCTATGAATTCCTTCTTGAATGGACTGGGTTCTGAAGTACATTTAAACAGCCCCACATCTAGATGTCTTTTCAGTCTAGCTTGTGTATCCGTATTCTAGGACTATGTGGGGAGGTTCTCCGGCTACTAAAATGATTACCGAACTGCCGGCTACTCTCTGGCATATCGGGAAAATGACCGGACGGTCCCCGAGGGTCTGGAAAAAGCCGTGGTCTACCTTCTCCTCCCGCTAGGTTCCTGCCCAAGGGGTATCTTAAGCAAGATGATCCACGAGCCACGTGAGAGAGAATTCCATGGCGCTACTCCGTAGTAACAGGCAATTTGACTGCCCCGGCACCACAGCCTTGGAATGCCTAACGGAGCCTAGCTTATTTCGGAGCTGGGGAGAAGTCTCGGAGCCTTGGAGAATCCTTAGTGGAGAATTTCAAGGTCCAGGTCAACAGTCCTCTGGACTGAGTGCAGAAACTCCTTTTTGTTTGGGAGTCCGTATTAATGCAGCCTTAAGTGAAAAATGGAGTTAACAGACCTAAGGCATAATTGGGACGATCCTTTATCTCCTGTGTTCTTGGATTCTGCTCACTATCCCACTAGAAGGATTACGATGGCACTCGTGAGGACATACGGGTTACAATTTGTGTTTTGAATTAAACAGCTGGTAACAAGGTTATTGGAACACTCCCTTTCACAAACAGTAACGAATATCTTTGTTCTCCCAATCGGTCTCGTCAAGATCGACTTGCCTCCCGTGTTCAAGTATGAGTCCATTTGAAACAGGCTTAGGTCCATACTCCTGATTCCTTTGGTTATTCCATTTTGCCATTATCTGTCTCATAGAGATGATAATAGCAATATTGAGAACAAAGCAAGCAACCATAATATTAAATGCCGTCTGCAAGAAAAGATTAGTAGAGGGTTACAGTTAGTGAACAGTTATGCAGAGCTTACCTTATAAGCAGGGGCTTCTTGCGCGATAAACGTGAGTGGCCCAATAATATATCCAGTACAAAACCCAATAAATAACATCCCATTGACGGTAGCTTTCTTTGTATGCCCCGTGATGTTACTGGAAACCAAACTAAGAATTGTTGGGAAAGCGCTAGCGTGTGCGCAAACTAGCCAGAGCCCTCCAAGGCGGCCTGTCTTGTTGGACTCGGGAAGAAGCTTTACCATCAAAACCCCGGCCAAAGATATGAAATTGAGAAGAGCGATGGATAGGCATCGCGAATTCTTCAGAGTCATGGAAATGGCCACAGTCATGATGACAAAGAACAGAAGAAACGCACCTACCGACATAGAAAGAAGTTGAGTTTGGAGCACGCTGTAACCAAAATCCTTGATTATAATACTGCCGAACTATAATGAAACTGGTCAGCGGTGGCTCAAAGCGGTTGTCGAGGTAGAAGAGGTCTTGGGTATTTTGCATTACTTACTGCAGTCATACCACCACCTGGAATAGTTGAGAACACACAGATGAGAAAAAACAACCAAGACCTAGGGTCCATGAAGGCTTCTCTCATCTGTGTATGGTTCCACTCTCCTGTTTCGACTGAATGCCTTGCTCCCTGGACTCTTTCAAAAGCAAGTTTCCTCTCGTGTTCATTCAGGAACCAAGCACTTTGGGGATTAATAGGCAGAAGCCACGAGACAACTAAGCCCCAAATAAAGGTTGCTGCTCCGAAAATAATAAAAAGAAACTAGTGGAACCATTAGTTTTTGAATTGCAGATTGCTTCTTCTCTCAACCCTGCGCTCACATACCTGCCAGGCTTTAATCGCACTGTTGATATGAGAGATTCCATACGCAATAACACCACCGACTATATACGCTACACTGGCTCCGCCGTACCACAGACCGTGACGCAAAGCATGTTCGGAGGGTTTGTACCAAGTGGACGTAATTATGGTAAAGCCTGGGCTGATAGCGGCCTCAAAAGCCCCGAGTAAGATACGTAAGACAGCAAGGCTGGCAAAGCTCTTACCAGCGGCCATAACCATTTGGATACCTGCCCAGATGAGACTAATATTGAAGGTCAATGTAAGTACCTAAGGATGTAAGAGGGCATTCGGGGGAGGAAAACATACACCGTAATGACGACGACTTTAACTACTGAGAATCTGACCAAGAGGATTGAAGATAGAGGACTGGCTGCGAGAAATCCCACGTAGAAGAAGCTAGAGACCCAGGAGTATTGAGTACCGTTGAGGCTCTGCAAAATTGTTATCAGCGTTCATGTTACTGAGATGGATATAGGTTGACTTGCTGCATCCTGTATTATGCCCATAATTGCAGTATAGCCAAGTGACGTTTTGTCCAGATACTGGAGCAGATAGAGAACGAACATCAAGGGCATCAAGCTGTAACACTATTAGATCATTGGAAAACAGCAAGCGATGAGTTACTTACTGCAAGTCAATCTTTCGAACCAGCTTTCGCTCCTCGGCTGGGGTCATTATGAAGGTGGCGTTTGTCTCTCCGGCACTGGCGCTGGCATCCATGGTCGCAAGTTCTATTGCGGCTTTGGCCGAGCCAGAAACGTTGTGGCCTTCCTTCGAGTCCATGCTGCTGTTATTCAATAATGCTGTTATAATTTGTTAAGGCTTCTGAAGCGTGATGATTCAATAATCTCGGTGGAGGTTGTCTTGCTCTTTATACATCAGTCTGCCAGGCCATACAGATGACAATAGATAAGGAGTGGCCCTTGACTGGGAGATGCTTGGCGAATGCCATTATCGCCAACTCTCTAGTCGACTACGGATTACCTCAATTGTAAGAAATGTTGCCCCGGGTACATGTACCCAGATTCTGAGGACTCCGATTGGCTGGGTACAAGTACCCGGCTAGACGGAGATACATCCAGACGCTTCCCCAGGTTCTCGATCCACTCGCGCTAAGCGGGTACAAGTACCCGAAGTCCACTTCCCCGGATCTCTTCTCTTATTTGTGGATCGTAGAAAATGTACTTAGAGACAGGAAAGACCGTCCCTATTATAGGTCATAACTCGAATCGTCAATCACCTACATTATTCTTGTGCTGTTAAGAGTACGAATCAACTCACTACATCATGGACAAAACCCCTATGCTCCCCGAGCAGATGACTATCCCTTGGGCCCCCCCTCCACGGCCTGGATTCATTTTCAGCGGGGCCAATATCATCGACCCTGTCAAAGGCACGGTGCTAGAGAACGCAACAGTCTATCTCCGTGATGGTATCGTCAAATCTATCAATGGCGATGCCACAGAATGGAGCGACGATCCGTCGGCTGTGAAGATGGATTTACGCGGAAAGTTTGTTTGCCCTGGCTTGATAGACTGCCATGTACATCTCGCGGCAGTTCCTGGAATGAAGAATGTTGAGGAACTCAAGAATATGAGCCTCTCAGTCTCGCTCCTACGCCAGCCACAAGTCTGCAAGAATATGTTGGAAAGGGGCTTTACAACTGTGAGGGACTGTGGTGGTGCTTTGACCCCCCTCAAGCTTGCTATTCAGGACTATGTTCATCCAGGTCCAAGGTTGTTCATCGCTGGGCATGCATTATCTCAAACAGGCGGCCACGGAGACATACGAGAACAACTAAACGAACATGAGTGCTGTGGCGGAACTATCCAAGGGATTGGCCGAGTCATTGATGGTGTGCCAGACTGCCTGAAATATACCAGAGAGGAGCTTCGCCAGGGTGTCGACTTCATCAAGATCATGGGTGGTGGCGGTGTGGCTAGTCCAACGGATAAGATCGAGCATGTCCAGTTTTCAGATGAAGAGATCAAGGCTATTGTGACGGTCGCGTCTAATGCAGGCACATACGTGACCTCTCATGCCTACACACCCCAGGCAATCCGACAGGCAGTCAATCAGGGAGTTCTGGCCATTGAGCATGGGAATCTCATTGATAAAGAAACCGCTGATCTCATGGCTGCCAGAGGAGTCTTCCTGACCCCCACGCTTGTTGCTTATGCAACAATGGCAAAGTTTGAAGGCTTTCTCCCCCCTGATTCGGCCAAGAAGAACAGGGAGGTATTGGAGAAGGGATTGCAGGCCATCAAGATTGCTGCCGAAGCTGGAGTAACCATATGTTTCGGAAGTGACCTCCTCGGGGGATTGCACTTTGCGCAGTCCCACGAGTTTGGCCTCCGATCTCAAGTTCAGAGTTCGCTTGAAGTTCTGCGCAGTGCGACTATCAATGCTGCTCGATTGCTAAGGCAGGAAACGTTCTTGGGTCAGGTCGCCCCTGGTTTTGCTGCTGATCTTCTGATCTTGAATGCAAATCCATTGGACGACATTACTGTTCTGGATACACCCGAGAAGCATGTATTGGCAACAATCAAAGACGGACGAGTCCACGCATCCAGATGGTCGGAACTGGAAACGTACTTCAACCGACCTAAGAACATTGCTTAGCTTGTATATTAGATTGAGAGATGTATTAAATTCTGTTGAGAAACCAATGACCCATTGTCCTCGTGTGATTAAAGGCAACTGACTGGCTAACCCCCGCGAAGATAGCTGAAAGGTGCACTTTGGGATCCTAAGGGATAGTCTAATTTCCCACGTTAGTTTAGGTCTCAAAGGTCTCTTGAAATTCGCTAATCGGACCTATCGGATTCATCCCCTCGCAAGCTTGAAAAGAAGTGTCTAGGCAACCTTAGTTGGTAAATGTTTCACACGTGATCGTGCTTAGTTTCGGCGAACCATAATATCTGCCCCTCCTCTGAAGTCAATCCTCGCCACCCATTGAATTTATCAGAGGCATTACGGCTTCTTCTTCTTCTTGTTCTTCATGAATCTCACAGATGATCCCACGATCATTGAAGAACATTTTCTCCTTGTTCCCGAGTCATCACAGTTGTCCAACTTGCTGAGTCTACGATGTCCCCGTCAAAGAGATATCGCCCGCGCGTTCCTTTAGACAAGCGAAAAAGGGCCGTACGCGCATGTCTGTCTTGCAGAGAAAGCAAGAAGAAGTGTGTAATGACCTCGGTGTATCAATGCCAAGTGTGCACACGGTATGGCCTCATATGCACTTTTGAGCCGATTCTAGAAGATCCCGGCAATCACTTGTGCGACGTTGTATCGGAACCACATGGGTAAGGCTCGCTCGCACACGAGATATTATCCACTCCTTTCATCCACCTGTACAAGTTGCATGTACTAATCTTCTGATGTGTAGATCGACGGTGTGGGATAAACTGGCAATAGACGTTTCCCGAAGGTTACGGGAGGAACATCCAGACATCAAGCTCAATTCTGAACAATTCTCAATTGTTTCAAATCTTTTCAGCGAAGCTGTCCAGGAGCGTGGACCACTCTTATTTCCCCAAAGCGATAGCTCTATTGAACAATCATTTACAGCTTTGGGGCAGGTTCCTCAACCCAGAGTTGTGTCGGGGTCCGAAGTGAGCGACCTGCCAGTCAGAGGGGTCAAAGGTATGTCCAAGGTTGATTGTGAAAGTAATGGGGTATGATTAACTTTGCTGGCAGATCATGCGCCTTCAGCATCCCATGCTAGCTTTCTGGCTGCTGTTTCAGAAACTATCCCCCCAGTTTGCTCAACAGATGAGGACGTACGTAACATCGGGCACTACAGTATGATTCCTTTAGTATGTTCTGACCAATTATACGCAGGATCGCTCCTATACTAGTAGCCTCGCCCAGGAAGACGACGCATTTCTCATCAACAATATCATTGACCAACTTCCTCCTCGCGAGGTTTCTGAAGCTTTGGTTGCTTTATTTTTCACATTTCTGGAGAGCAACTGGTACTATTTCGACGAGAAGAGATTCTGGGGATTGTTTACCCATTTGTACGCTGATAGAGCTTCTGCGCAGCAACTGCACCCTACCGATGTTTGCCAAGTCCTTCTAGTCTTGGCTCTTGCGAGCACATTCAAGCACTTGGCCGAGCCATTCGAGTTTGCGAATGGAGAGCGAGATGTTCCAGGAAGCAAGCTCTTCGCGAATGCCACCAGGCTATTGTCAAGAGTAATTGCAGCGAATTCTGTCGAGAGCGTGACATGTTTCCTCTTGATGTCGCTATACCTGCTTGCCACTGACGACATTGAGCACCACCATATTTATCTGGGATTGGCCTTGAACCAAGCAGTTGGCCTGTCAATGCATCGTGCAGGGGTAAAGGCCGAAGAGACGCCAGAAGCTCGAGAGGTCAAAGGCCGAATCTTTTGGACTGTCTACACTGTTGAACGGTATGCTAGTTGTAAATTGGCCTGCCAACATGTTTGTCAAAGCTAACAATTTATACAGTCTGACGTCTGGTGTCATGGGCCTTCCAACAATGCTCCAAGTCAAGGACATCAGCGTTTCGCTGCCACAGAAGCGAAAAGATCTAGATGGAGATAGCGACCAAGCTGTAGATCGCCTGATTGCGATAATAAAGCTGACCATGGGGATGGACGAGATTATAAATGAAGGGTATGAAGCAACCTTTAGCTTTCACCATGCGAAAAAAAGCACAGTAATTGACGCGAATATCCAGGCCCATTGAAAAGCGTGCGAGTACATATGAGTGGGCCTTGTTCAAAATGGAATCCCTCAGAACGCCGGCTTCGATTGGTATCTCCAAGACCCTGGCATCGTCGTTCCGAGCCGATGCCCACCTACAGATAATCTACCAAATGATTTGGGTGAGCCTTGGTCGCAGTGCCACATTACGTACTGTTCGCCAATCGCTTCAACCTACGTCTGTCTTGATGTCTCCGGGAGACCAAGAAGCACATCTCAGATCCCAGAACTTGGTTGAACACTGCAGAGAGGCAGCCACAACAATCATTGACTGGATTAGTCAGTTGCATGACCGCGGCCTACTCGCCAAATATTCGTTCACAGATTTTCATACATGCAGCTCTGCCACTATTATGCTCCTTCTGTACTCTATACTTGATCCCAATCATGATTCATTACCCATAACACGAGGCATAAATGCTCTGAATTTTATGGCCGAAGGTAGTAGGTTGGCCATGAACGCACTACGACTTATCAGACGCCTACAAGAGACCATTCAAAAGTCTATTGGTGTTAACACCTCTGGCTCTGCAATTAGCCAGGCTTCATTATCGCAGATGGCATCGAGTCAGGATTTATCTGAGACTCAGACTATTGATGGCTGTAGAAACATTTCCTATGATTCTACTGGAAACTATGAATCTCATGTTTTACCTAACAGCCCAAGCTTGTTTCCGGCCTTAGAACCATGGTTACTGGAGTACTCCGATCCGTACTCAATGATGTTCGGATTTGATGGCTCTAGCTCAGCATTTGATACAGACACTCCTTACGTATAAGCTTAAGGAAGGAGAATATGTCTCTTACGCTAGGCAGTATCATATATGTATTCAACTAGCACCTAAGCGCTATGAAGTAATTGCCTTAACTTACAAGCGCTTTTGTTCTTTTATAATAATAATGAAAGTCTATGACACTTCATATTTATTCCAAAGTCCGTCCACATATAGCCGTGACATTCCATAATGAGTACAGAGACGCAGAAAGTACAAAACTTTTGGGACTCGACTTTATAAGCTTCGACATTGCTGGGGAAACGCTGTGGCGTAGACCGCAAGGCTGGAACACTTGGAATGTCACAATTTCGGTTAACTAGGGGCCTCAACGCTAGGCACTACCCATTCCAGGCGGCGATTAGCTTGAATTAATTCCGCTGACACTCGAGGTACGCGGCTTTAAGTGCGGCAACAATAAAGTGTTCTTCAGGGCTGCAGATGATCTTGTAGGCTCTGCGCCCGAGCTCTTTGGATTTTTTCTAGTCTAGGAGAGTTGATATCACGGCCCGGGGCGCTCAATATTTGACGCTGAGGTAAACTCCACGGTGCAACCCGAGCTTATCTACCAACGGAGAGGGGCTGGATTTCGCGTCTATATCGATGGATTCTTTTAGATATACTAAACAAGAAGACGTGTTACAAATTCAAAATTCTCTATTGGTAGTAGAGTATCTCCGGCTCTTATCATGCAGGGGGATATGAATGTTGGAGTTGTATCGGCCATAGAAGTTATCTTAGCTGGTCTGGTTGAAAGAACAATTGGCATATTGGCCATTGATCCGAGGCTTGATCAGATTGTCAATTGGCAATTGTCAGCAGCGCACTAAACTCGAGGCAGGTGGTCTGTGGCCAGCGTGACTCATACCGGAGTCGCCATCACTTGCGTCAGAAGCCTGAACCTTAACCTTGGCGACAGCGAGTAGTCATTTAGTAGGTAAAATTTACTTACGCCTTTTACAAAAGTGTGCTCAAGAGCAAGGTAGGCTAGGGCATAAAACGATTCTCGAGACCTGGATCCTAAATGACACAAAGACTTAGGTAACTTATCATAAGCTTAGGATACCTTTTGTGTTGACAGCCCTAAGTTTTGCTCCCCGAGGTGAGATTAGCACAAAGAATAGTGTTTATGCCCCAAACTCTACAGCCATTGCTTATAAAGTCAAGACTTTTCAGGCCCACGTCCGGCTACGACAAAACCTCCAACCTCCACTTCACTAATCACTGCAAAAACACACGATCGTGTCGCTTGTCACTGAACAGCCATGGACCTCCTTGACAAACTCGAAGCCATGGCGCAGGCCGCATCAGCATTTCAGGACGACAACATCCTTCAATCAACTATCACTCGGTGGCAAAAGCTGTTTGGATACTCACCCGCAATGGCCGAGAGAAAGATTATAGAGCACCGAAACCATCCCTTGCGTTTCACTATTTCTGAAGACCACTGGGCCGTCATGCGAGACCGGATGGAGGCTGAGGGACACGACCGGGAGTCATACGAGCACTCATACAGTCATACCTCAGGTGATATAGTCACCCAGAGCCAGGAGATGCCTATGAAGGAAAAGCGCAGGCTTCGAGCCGCTAACTTCTTGATCCAGCTCGAAGGCCCCTTGAACAGTGTTAAAGCCGTGATTCAAGCGGCGGACCTGTGGTGTCCATCCTCGACCGAAGTTCTTGCTGCCACCGACCTATCTGGACGGCCGTGTTCTTTCTTCAAGATCAACGGGATGGATAAGCTAGCCATTGAGGGATGGCTAAAAGAATATCCTCACCTCGATTTTCAACCAACCATTATTAAAGATCCCTATGCACAAAAGGATCTCTCGCCCACTTCTTTGTACCCAACGTTGGGCATCGATACAACACTGCCACAGTTTCGACCAGGGCCAGCCGCGACACCTCGCCCTTTGAAAAACGAATTACTTGTCTGGTATTTCTTTTACGGGACGCTTACCGATCCATCCTTTCTATCGAAGTTCTTTGGTTCCAACTTCCAGGCTGAATACCACGCAGCCACTATTCGAGGTGGAGTTTTGAAGACTTGGGGAAGGTATTATGCGTTCGTGGACGAGTTAAGCCACACCAACTTCGTCCATCAAAAGGCACTTCTCGTCGAGACCCGAGAACAGGAGGAGCTTCTACGGGCATACGAGACGAATACTTATGAAGTGGTTCGATGCAGTATCGATATGGGTTTGGAACAGCCCATGAGTGGCCTGACATTTCGATTTGTTACAGATATCATGGATTAGTGGAGCGGCCATGACGGCGCTTTTATTGTTGTATTATGACATATTGGTTGCCACTTAGACTATGAGCACATATACATCATCAGAGATCCGAATATACGAGTCCTGAGGTGTCTGTTTAACTGCATCCCAAGGCGCTAATAAATAACCCTGTGAGGACTGCCAATTCAATCAAGCAAGATAAGAGAACCTGCAGAGCGTCCATTATCTGACTTTGCAACCAACACAAGAAGAAACTGATCCCTCGGGACCTTCGCCAGAGCTGGATACTTATCGTCACGCTTAGGTCGAGTGAGACGACCTGTCCAAACCCAGTTGTTTCCCGTCCAACTCACAGGGGATGTTGGCTCACCATTGGCAAAAACATCTAAGCCAATTGAGGAGTCATTTGAGTCTGTCAAGCCGCAAGATCCCGTCACCTTGACTACTCGAACATCTGAGTCAGCTGAGTCCTCGCTGACAGATGTAATAGAAGCTATGTCGAGAGTTGGTGTCGCAATAGCAGGAGATGCAGGACTGGGGAGAGTAATGGGGATTTCATCTGAAGCCAGTGACGGAGCCAACGGAGGAATCTCCCGACGATTCGTGGCTCTCTCGTAGGCAAAGGCATAGCTCAATAGGTTAGAGTCATCATACGCTCTGCCGCAGAAAGAGAGTCCGACGGGCATCTTCTCCTCTGCAAGGTTACCCATAGGCACGGTTATACAAGGAACTCCAAGATGCTTCAGCGATCGCCCACCATTTGCATACTTGACTCCATCACGTAGCGCAGAGATCATCGACTCATAGTTTTCATCCGAATCAGCCAGGGCAACATCTCCACTGGTCGGGAACACCACAGCGTCGTAGTTGTTCTCGGCCATCCAATCATCCAAGTACTTCTTTCGCATGGCCTCCAAAGCCTGGAGCGCCTCCCGACACCCAGGTAGGTCAGCGAGGCTCTTGTCTCCCCAGCTCTTCACTGCAGCGACCATGTCTTCGTACCGGACCTGATTCTGCGACTCGGTGTGCTGAGAGGGATCATCCATTGGCGCAATGTGAGGGTGAATCTTGTCCAGTTCCACGCCAGATGTGAAGCTTGGTATATCTTTATCACCATTGCCGCGGAGGAAGCTATTCCAACTCAAGGCAATCATCTCACACCGTTCAATAGCTGGCCAATCCTCTGGTAGATGAGGAACATTCATGCTCTGACCAGGAAAGTCCTGTCTGGTGTAGTTCTCGAACAGGGGAAAATCAGTCTCAATGACGGTGGCACCTAGCTTCTCGATGTCTGCGCGTGCTCTCTCCCATAGCGCTCGGACGCCTATAGAGCACGCGTTCTCTGGCTTGGCACCTTCAACCCCAATGAAACATCGAGGGACAGCCAGTCGCTTGTTTCGGAGGGCGTCGGGGTTGGCCAAGGTCAGATAGTCTGATGGTCGAAAGTCGCTAACCTTCGGGATGGGAACATATGGTTGTGAGCGCCAAAAGTCAGCATCGCCAGCAGCGTCATCTTCCGCGACAACAACGTTAAGAACTTGGAAAAGGTCATCCATATTTCTCGTGTGAGGAACGACCTGGTCGCAAGTCGGGTACAAAGGCCATAGTCCGCGTGGAGGAATAACACTGCGGGAGGGTGCATAACCAACCAGTGCATTGTTGGATGCTGGTGAGCGACCCGAAGTTACGGCCTCACCGGCGAAGCCAAAGGCAGCAAGACCCGCGGCCGTAGAGACACCACAACCATAGGAGGAGCCAGACGCATAAGCAGTGGCCATATAATTCTGATTATATGGGCTCTCTGACCGCCCGTACAGTCCACGCTGACAGCCGCCGTCGGCCATTGGGGGCATGTTGGTCTTGCCAAGTACGACAGCGCCTGCGTTGCGAAGCAGCTCAACGATGGCGGCGTCAGAAGTAGCTTCGAGCTTTGCAAACGCAGGCGACGCAGCTGCGACTGTCATGCCTTTGACCTTGTAGCTGTCTTTGACCGTAAATGGAATACCCTCTAGAGGTCGCGGCGGTTTTCCGGACGCACGGTAGTCATCCGAGGCCTGAGCTTCAGCAAAGACATCTGGGTTTATCAGAGTAATTGAGTTGAGACAAGGACCTCGACAGTCATATTTTCCAATGCGGTGCAGGTAAAGCGCGACAAGCTCCACACTTGTGATGGCTCGAGTATCCAGCAACTGTTTGAGATCGCCAATGGTGGCGTCGAGTAGGTGAAGCGTGGTTTTGCTATTCATTTTGGATGAATTGGATGAAGAGGAACTAAAAGCTAGAAAGATGTTGCGGAAGAGTTTGGATTTTTGAAAAGACTGCGATAATCTCAATGGAAGATATCACTTATATACATGCAGCTACGCTTCCAACATCCTTTCCGAGATTGATTTTACAGTTCTCGACCTGTCTCCGAGAATGAGTTTAGGCCGCCTCGGCATTATCTTCGGAGAAGGGCTGCTTAGCAAAAGAATGATTGGCTCCGAGCTTCAACTTCGGAGCAGCTAAGCCCTATAGGGAAGGTCATTGCGATTCTCAAGCCCCCACGACTGCGGGGAATGTCCTACCCTCCCGCCAACATCCATCGATCAGTGATGTCTTCCGAAGTTGACAATTCAATTGAGCCCTTCCATGTTCGGGAGCCACTCAGTTCGCGGTTCTCATCGCATCCGTGACCTAAAATGACAGGGCCCGGAAAAGCCGCATGCTGTTGGACATGCAAAATTAGGCATGTCAAATGCGACGGGGCACCAATGGCTTGTCTCCAATGCAGCAGCAGAGAGATTGAGTGCCACGGGTATGGATCGGTTCCGATATGGATGGATGGAGGTCCAAACGAAAGGCGCGAGAAGCAGCGCATCAAGCTGGCTGTAAAGAAGAACTTTAGAGAGAAAAAGAGCCTCCAGGCACGTCGACTGAGAGATCATAATCGGACCACGAGTCAAGGACAAAACTTACCAAGCGATGCTGAAAAAGGCAATCAACTTGGCAACGCTTCTGAAAGTAAGTGCTTGTTTATCACCATGAGAGAATTATACTGAACCCATCAGCAAATGCCATCTCAAGAAACGAGGCATCGCCAATCTTGACTCCTCAATCTTTGCAGAGCCGGGTCCTCTCAGGACAGTCATTTGCTGAGCCACTTCACTACGATGAAGCCAGTCTTCTGATGCACTACCTAGACCATGTATTTCCATACCAATACCCTTTCTTTGACAAAGCAAGGCTGTCCCGAGGCTGGCTTCTATGGCTTCTCAGCAAAAATGGACCTCTATATCGAGCATCTATGGGTCTTGCAGCCTTACATCAGCGATCGTTGCTAGGCGAGACAAACAACCATCATCTTGAACTGGAGTTCCATACCAAAGCGGTCAGGCAGTTACAGGACTTTCTTGTGTCCATCGATATCAATGAGCTGCGGCCTGAGAACGAGACTCTGGTCGAGATTATCACTTGTGGTATAGCTCTTATTAGCTTTGAGGTAAATAAAGACATAGACCACAGCATATACGTGAAGCTACAAGATCAAGTGCTAAATGATAACAGGTCCTTCGAGGCAGTGCAACAGATTGGCAACCGCATTTAAGCGCCATGTCTTCCATCGCAGTCATGATGCATAATCAGCCTTCGCTTCCGCAATCAGTAGATCAGCTTCCTACCCCTCTCTTTGAGGGAAAGGCTACCGCGGCCATGGCCTTTCATTTACCGGTCCTGCTTTGGATGGATTTGTTAGCCTGTGTAGCCACGAGGGAGGCACCGAAACTTCCATACGATGAGTGGCTGGGACCTAACTGCACATTTCAGCTCGCACATATAATGGGCTGCCACAACTCAGTGATGAAAGGCATAGGGGACATCGCAACTTTGAGTCAGTGGAAGTCTGATGGTGCCGAAAGAGGCACTCTCGACCTTGAGAGTTTTCAGACGAAAAGACAACTGATCGAAGATGAACTGGAGAGCGCCATGGATACAACTCCTATGGCCTCAATGGGATCTCAAGGATTGTCTTCCAGGACCCAACCATCCATTCACATGAAGTCCGAGCAGCGGCCTGAGCAGGATTCTGTTACTCGCATATTTGCTGCCGCGGCATTGGCCCAGCTTGCTGCTTTGACTGCCAAAGTCTCAACTGACATCTCAGTGACCGTGGTGAGGAGAAGCGTAAGCCGAGTGATTCTAGAGATCAAAATGGCATCCCAAATGATCTCTCCTCGGCAACTGAGCTGGCCCATATGTGTTGCTGGCTGCTTAGCTGATCCAGACCAGCAGCCGTTCTTTGAAGCACTATTAAACAGCGTGCTATCAGAAGGAACCGGCATGATAGGAAACTGTGGCACAGTTCGGGATATCTTGCGGGCCTGTTGGACAAACAAGGCTCAGCAGCCGAATCAGCAGTGGGACTGTGGTAGTACTATGAAGCAGTTGGGTACCTATGCCCTTCTGATATGAGAGAAGTGCTGAATGGAAAAGTAAATACTAAATCCTTTAGGCCTATACCGCTATTATCAGAGTCGAAAATTGCCTTGCTATGTGTTTCCTTTACGCCCTACGCCCTACGTCCTGTACTCGATCCCCACCCTGCTCTTTACTCCGAGCGCCCCACGTCTTTCTCCGATATCTCCATACTCCGATATGGCAGTAGCATATAATACAACTACCACAATGGCCTCGACTGCTATGGTGCCCGATTGGTACCACCGACGTATCTGGAAGAATTGCTCACTCTCATCATTATGACAACCGGAAGCCTTGGCGCTGAGCTGGATGCCTCCAAGCTCGAGGTGACTAGTGCGCCAACCTCCAAACCTGTTCCAAATCATGATTCTCCCGAGGTCGCGGCTCTAAAGGACGGCACAGATCGTATGATCATTGTTTCCTGGACGTCTCAGTTAGGCTGGGGAGACCCCAGAGTTGTTCCATATGGCCCAATCTCGTTGATGCCTACATCCAGCGCCTTGCAATACGCTACGCAATGCTTTGAAGGCATGAAGGTCTTTCGCGGCTACGACGGTCGGCTTCGTCTCTTTCGCCCTTTGTTCAACTGTGAGCGCTTGCGTAACTCTGCATCACGCATCGCGCTCCCGAACTTCGATCCCAAGGAACTGCTCAAACTCATTCAAAAGCTTTGTTCGCTTGAAGCCCCAAAGTGGCTGCCGAAGGATAACCCTGGAGCGGCTCTCTACATCCGACCAACTTTGATTGGATCCGACTCCAGCTTGGGCTTCAAAGCGCCGGATGAAGCCCAGTTATACATTTTCATGTGATACTGGCCGTCTCCAAAGACGAATGGGCTTCGGGGAACACGTCTATTGGCGAGCAGAGAGTCAGTCGTTCGGGCCTGGCCGGGAGGAACAGGGGCTGCAAAAGTTGGCGGCAACTACGCTGCAGCTCTGTCTAAGCACGTCCAAGCAAAGCAGAGGGGCTTTGATCAGGTCCTTTGGCTGTATGGCCAGGACCGCCAGATCACCGAGGCTGGGGCTGCCAATATTTTTGTCATGTGGAAAACAAATTCTGGGTCGCTGCAGCTGGTTACGTCTCCTCTGGACGGGAACAACCTGATCCTCGCTGGCAACACACGACGAAGCATTATTGAGCTTTCCAGGGCCATTTTCGACAACGAGGATGCGGGAGATGGAATACGCTGTGAGGTGCTGGAAAAGAAGTTCACCGTGACAGAAGTGGAAGAAGCCGCTTGTCAAGACAGACTCGTCTGCGCTTTTTCAGTGGGTACAGCATATTGGATCCAAGAAATTGCCGAGATCAACATCGACGGAAGAGTCATCAAGATCGGTTTGGGCAAGACACCTCACGTCGCGCTGCTGAGGAGTCGGATGAGTGATATCATGTTTGGAAACCGAGAAAGTCAATGGGCGGATATAGTCTCGGAGGAATGAGTGGCAGATAGGTAACTTGCGAGTCTTTGTGATTCATCACCATTAATCCAAGGCATTAAATAGAAATAAAAATCCAATTTACCTCGATACGTTTACTATATGTGTGCTTTCGCTGTGTTTTACATAGAGTATCCCGACAAGTTGGTCTGTTACGGGCTTATTCATTGCTTGATTCATAGTTAAAGCTTATGACGTCTGACGGAGACACATCAAGCCAACAACTTGAAAGGTCCCAATAGACTTTAGCTTTCGGGAAGGCAGTATGCGCATAGCCTCATCAATAACAATCCTGCATATTGGTATGCTTTTCATCAGAGACTTATTCACTATTTTTCCAACTCTGCTGACACCTGAACCCATTGGGCCAAAGTAACCAAAATTCAGTGGATCTGACTGTGGGGCGAGTCACAAGCTCCGACTCGAAACTAGCTTCGGAGAGTGACTCTAGACTGCCTCTTGCATACTCCGAGGGCTACGGCTTTGCCGATGAAAGACTTTGCTGCTGATTCACAATAGCGTATAACACCACCAACTTTCATTCTTGCCATGGATCCTTCAAATATGTGCGTATATTATGTTAAGAATTGCGTGCTGTCAAGAGCCATCGCAACATCCAAGACTCCATGTCTACTGCGCTCCATAGAAACATCCAGCCCATCCGTTACCGTCTGCAACAAGATTTTCAGTCAACAGCAATCACCCGGAAAAAGTGCCTCTCAACAATGGAGAGTAGAAGAATCAGTTCGAACGTCGAACTTTTGCGCAGGCAGACCAATCCTCTACCAACCCCTGGCCAGCGAAATGTACTGGTGACGAGCGCCCTCCCTTACGTCAACAATGTCCCCCATCTAGGTAATATCATTGGCAGTGTTCTTAGCGCAGACGTCTTTAGTCGATATAACAAAGCCCGGAACCGTACTACCCTGTATGTTAGTGGAACAGACGAGTACGGAACCGCGGCCGAGACGAGAGCATTGCAGGAGGGCGTCACGCCTCAGGAGCTCTGCGACAAGTATCATAGCCTTCACCGTCAGATATATGATTGGTTCGATATCGACTTCGACTATTTTGGCCGCACTGCTACCCCGAAGCAGACTGAGATCTCGCAACATATCTTTACCAGCCTTCATCGCAATAGCCTTCTCGAGGAGCAGGCGGCACTGCAACCCTACTGTCCGGAACACAATGCATTCCTTGCCGATAGGTTCATTGAAGGAACTTGCCCACGTTGTCAGTATGAAGATGCGAGAGGGGATCAGTGCGATAAGTGTGGCAATCTCCTCAGCGCATTGGAGTTGGTCAACCCGCGTTGCAAGCTCGATGGCGCTGCCCCCGCTCCAAGGGAGACAAGACACCAGTATCTACGCTTAGACAAGCTTGAGGAGCGAGTCGCGAACTGGTTTTCTGCATCGGTCAAGGCTGGAGGCTGGTCCAAAAATGGTGCTCGTATAACAGAGACGTTGCTGAAAGAAGGCTTGATTCCCCGCCCCATCACACGAGACCTCAAATGGGGAACCCCAGTACCTCTTCCGGGATACGAGAGCAAGGTACTCTACGTCTGGTTTGACGCGTGCATTGGATACATATCCATTACAGCTAGTCACACCCCTGATTGGGAACTTTGGTGGAGAAGTCCTGACGAGGTGAAGCTGTATCAGTTCATGGGTAAGGATAACGTTCCTTTCCATTCCATCGTTTTTCCATCGACTCTTATTGGAACCGGGGAGACATGGACCAAGTGTCACTACCTCGACGCGACAGACTACCTCAACTATGAGGATGGCAAGTTCTCCAAGTCACGGGGCATTGGAGTCTTTGGCAACGATGCCGCGGCTACTGGTCTAAGTGCCTCTGTGTGGAGATGCTATCTTCTCTCAACTCGTCCGGAAACTGGCGACACACGATTTGATTGGACATCGTTTATGTTCAAGAACAACTCGGAACTCTTGTCCAATCTCGGTAACTTGGCCAACCGCTTGATCAAGTTCACCATCAAGCACTTCAACGGTCGTGTCCCGGATTATCCACCCGAAATCAACAACGAATCTTTCTCGTCTCTGAGCCAAGATGTCAACCAGCTCCTGGCCAAATACCTCGACAGTATGGAAGCTGTGCGCCTACGTTCTGGTTTAGAAATAGCAATGGGCATTTCAACCCGTGGCAATCAATACCTCACTGAGAATGCTTTTGGCTCGGCATTAGTGGCTGATGACTTCGATCGAGCTGCTTCTGTGGTAGCCCATGGGCTCAATCTTGTGTACCTTCTTTCTGCATTGATCTACCCATATATGCCCTCTACAGCCGCAGATATCACGGCTCAACTCAATGCACCCCTACGTGCTATCCCCGAGCAGTGGAATGGCCAGGACTTACTTCCGGGGCACCAGATTGGCGAACCCAGACACCTCTTCCGGAAAATTGATAAGAAGCAGATTGAGGAATGGCGCCAACGCTTTGGTGGAACTGCCGAACTCTCTGGCAACAACAGCATCCCAGGCAACGCCAACTCAGCGAAGGTGAGGCAGCAGCAGAAAGAGCCAAAGGGAGGTCCAGGAGAAGCCATGAGGTCTTTTTTGCCAGGGATGATTGATCTGAGAGTCGGCAAAATATTACGTGCAGTTGAACATCCAAATGCTGACTCTCTATACGTTTCGACCATTAACTGTGGCGATCTCCCTGGTACAGCCAACACAGCCTGGGATGAGGAGTATGGAACCACAGTGCGGACTGTCTGCTCTGGTCTGAACGGGAAGATTCCACTTGTCGACCTCCAAGGACGACCAGTCGTGGTCGTGGCCAACCTGAAGCCTGTCAACATGAGAGGCGTCAGGTCAGCAGCAATGCTTCTGGCCGCCGAGCCTCGAGATAGCCGTGATGGAGGGTCCTGCATCGAGCTAGTTGAACCACCTACTGATGCTAGGACCGGGGAGCGATTGCATTTCGAAGGATGGGAGAGCTGCACGCCTGACCCAGTGTTGAAGCCTAAGGAAAAGCTTTGGGATATCTTGCAAGTGGCACTATCGACTAATTCTAAGCGAGAGGTCGTCATCCTTTCGGACAAGATTATTGCAAACGTGGCACCTTCATCTTTCAACGGAGTGTCAGGGTCAAGCGACAGTAGATTGGTGAGCAACAATGGTTTGTCCTGCTCCGTCACGAGCTTAGACCACGCCATTGTGAGGTAAATTTCCATGGGTATGATAGACTGAACAAATCCTGCTCTAGGCGAGGAGAGAGTTAGTAATATTAAAACTACTGGGACTTGAGTTTCCATAGACGCGAGAGTGACCGTTTTATCAAGGTTTGCCTCATGCTGGATCTGGAAGGATCAATTTGATTTAATTAAGGCTTTTACATGCTTCTTGATATCCACTTTAAATAACGAACTTCCCTAATTCTCTCTGCTGGCCCCCAAGCCATCTCCAGACTTGGTCTCAACTACCAGGACCTCGACACATATTTAGTCCCCTTTTCCGAAAGTCGACTCAGCAGCAATCATTCCCAAAGCTATACGTTGCTCTTCTTATCGCAAGTTGTGGGTTCATCTAGTCCTTGTCAGCTGCCAGACCCAATTTTGGTCGAGCTCCTCGTAACAGCACAATACGCTTCGTATAGTAATATCTTGTCAATTACAGTATCAGAAGGTGGAGATCAAGCTACCAAATAGACCAAGGCAATCTTGACGGGCATGATCTTCAAAAGTTGGAAGCCCATCTTGACCATCCCCGTCAGTGGCTGAAATAGGGGATTTAGACAATGACAAAGTATCCGCATCACTTCCGTTACACCCCATCTGGGGATTCTGACGTTTCCATTCGCCGAATTCCATATAATCTGATGGGGAATATACATCGCCGACCGGAGACTCGGGCCCAGGTCCAAGGGAGGATGCGCTCTCTTGTGAGAACCCTTCTTTGCTCAGGCATAGTCCTAAGCCGGCGATTAACTGGAGGTATATTTCAGGCTGAATTGCCAGACTGTCAATCCCGAGGGGAGTATTCTCGTCATTGGCCACCGTCAAAGCCCGAGAAGAGTATTCATTGCTGACCTTTGGCAGAATATATCTAAACGGGAAACCTTGGTTCGCCCTTGCAATCGGCTCTCGAGCAGTGGCAGCTTGCAAAAGAGCTCGCCTTTTTTCATCCTGTGGATTTTCCTCATTGAAAAATAATTCTTCCATGCCTGTGATAGTCCTGATTTTATGTGCTTGGGCTTCTCCTTGGGCTTCTCCTTCGCATATCAGAGGAGAATGTAGACCTGCGGAATCAGTTGGACATGGTTGAATAAAGTCTGTTGAGGAGTCAAGGATCTGGTGGCCATATAGTAGTTGAACGGAGGAGTCATCAGATGGTTCAGGTCTGATACCAAAGCTAAGCCTGTGTCTAAGCATGTGTCAGCAAATCTTGTACAAGTTGCGCAATGTATCATTTCACCTTCTGGGCTTCCTTGCCAATGGCTCACATGGTATGTTGTCGAAAAGGCAGTTGGTGCACGCTCCCTCTTTGCGGGTCACATCGCAACGCACCTTGCGTTTATGACAAGAACGGCACGCTCTTGGTGCTCTTCTTCGAGATACCCCAGTTGGCCTTGGAGTGGGCTCCCTCGGAGAAACCATGATAGGAAAGAATAATGCAACGCCAGCTCCAGACGGGAGAGAGAATGGAGGTAAATTAACCGCGGCAAGAATTGGAGGATAGATGATGTAGAAGGAGTAATGAACCAGAGGGGGATTTTAGTATTGACAAGAAAGTGCGGTGAGGGACAGAAGGTGGATAGGATCGAGATAGATACAACAGTACCTTGAATCAACGATCACCTCGTGATTACCCGCGCCCAATCGATTGACATAGGCTTGTGTACATACGTCCATTTGTTGGCTGCATCTTGAGAGTGACGCTGTGGCTATTGGTGCAGCAAATGTTGCTCCCATGCCTAAACGAGCTGTCCTCGGCGCCGGTGAACTTTCTGTAACCAAATGAGAACCGAGGTGCGCCTTGTTACGATGGGTGTATCGCCGACACCGAGACCTAACTGTTGGCTGTTACATTCCTCCGAGAACACCCAATTATCCTGCAATAATGGGTATTTGCTTGACGCCTTCGCCTGAGCAAGGGCGGGCTCGAGGTCTGTAGGGCGTGCATTGGCCGAATCGGAGTCGGCGAGGTGTCGGAGTGTTATCTACGCTTTCGGCGAAATCGCTCACAGCGGTATCACGCTCAACTTTTGGGGCTTAGTTTTATTTTATATAACACACCAAACTCACTTGATAGAACCTAGCTTGAACAGCGGCAGCATTATCTACTACACTCTCTGTTTTCACGTCATGTCTTTCGAAAATATGAAGATATCCTCCGCCAAAGTCGCGGAATATTTATTCCAGCGGCTGCGCCAATTGGATGTTACTTCAGTCCATGGTGTGCCTGGCGACTATAATCTCACTCTACCCGATTACATTGAGCCGGCTGGCCTTACGTGGGTTGGGAATGCCAATGAACTAAATGCCGGATATGCAGCCGATGGCTATGCTCGCGTCAAAGGAGTCGGCGCTCTCGTGACCACCTTCGGCGTCGGAGAACTCTCAGCTGTCAACGCCATCGCTGGGGCATACGCCGAAAGAGCGGCTGTGATTCATATTGTGGGCATTCCCTCTAGAGTGACGCAAGAGTCGAGATCACTTGTTCATCACACATTTGGGGACGGAGAATATGGACGTTTTGCAGAAATCTATCGCCATGTCACTGTTGCCCAAACCAGGCTAGTAGATACCAGAACTATCCCGGACCAGATCGACTCAATCTTGCAACAATGTCTCCTACACACTCGACCGGTCTATATCGAGGTCCCTGTTGACCTTGTCGATGCCACGGTATCGGCATCTCGCCTTAGTCATACACTGACACTGCCAAGCGACCTACCAAATGTGTTGACGTCGGCTTCAGTAGCCACGATCCTGGACAAGATTTACTCTGCAAAGCAACCCCTCATCATTGTCGACGGCGAGGTGCGGCCAATGAGAGTGGTAAACGAAGTGCAAGAAATAGTCAGAGCTACCGGCTGGCCAACATGGGCCACAGGATACTCCAAATCTCTGGTTGATGAAGGTTTGACAAACTTCCATGGCGTCTACAACGGAAGCTTTGAAAATTCTACATCGCGCAATTTTATCAACCACGCAGATCTAATTCTCTGCTTTGGTCCTCATTTCACTTCAACCAACACCTTCTTGTTCTCAAGCATTCCGGATCCGCAGGTCACGATGTTATTTATGGATACGGAGGTCAAACTAGGCAACGAGATGATTCGAAATTGCCCGGTTAAACCGCTTCTAGCTCGCCTCTTGCATGAGCTGGATCTCTCCAGGGTACACAAGTATGAGCCTTACCCTACTCTCCCCAGAGACAGCCTCTTGTCATTTTCTGGTCTTCCCTCAGATGGACTCATTGACCAAAAGAATGTGTGGCGTCTACTGGGGAACTTTCTTCGGCCAGGAGACATTTTAATGGCCGAGACTGGCACAGCTGGCTACGGAGCTCGACATATTCCCCTGCCGTCTCACACTAGGTACTTCGGGCCTGTGACCTGGCTCTCTATAGGATACATGCTTCCTGCTGCCCAAGGCACTGCACTCGCCCAGAAAGAGTTAATGAGTACTAATCAGTGGTCCGGCATTCACAATGCACGCACGGTTCTACTTATGGGCGATGGCAGTTTCCAGATGACTGCCCAAGAACTTTCTACCATTATTCGACATGATCTCGACGTCGTTGTTTTTCTTATCAACAATGATGGCTACACTATTGAGAGGTGTATTCATGGACTGACCCAGGGGTATAACGATGTACCATCGTGGCGTTACCTAGAGGCCCCCCGATTTTTTGGAGCCCCGGAAGATACATTTACTTATTCTTCTAAGAACTGGGGTGAACTCGAAGATGCCCTAAGTAGTAAAGCTTTGAGTGACGGCAAGGGCTTGAGGATGGTCGAGGTTCTGATGGGTCGGGAGGACGCACCTGAGGGGCCACTGGCCCAGTATCTAGATAAGCAAAGGATGCGCCTTGATAGTACAGTCTAGCTGCGACTTAGTACTATGTCAAGAAAAATGAACTCTTTCCTCCTCGGCGGACTAGCTCAGTGCGGATCTCACTATGGTGACCTTTGACGCAGAGAACCAGAGAAACATGGCCAAGATCTCGAAGGCATAGAAGAGTCAGAGAAGGTAAGCGTCAATGAGTGAAGACAATATCCGTAACATTATGGGATTGGGGCACTTTGGGCCTTGCGAAAGGTCGATAAACCAGTTGTCCCAACCTTGACCTTTATCGATTGGTCCACGAGTATGCGACCATCCTGTCAATGTCCCAACTCTCTTATTGACAATCTGCAGTTGTTAATGTCAAAGACTGGGAGCAGTGAAGAGGTTTTCACTGGGTACAATATCGCGCTAACTCTTTTCTTGCTTCCTTATCCCTTACTCGAAGTTCTCTGTAAAGTCAATCTGAAGCTCACTCGACTTAGTATCTGGATGCCGTCCATGGCCCTTCCTTGGGACCTGTATGGGGCTTTTCAAGGACTTCAAATGTCTCGTATTCGAGCAGCTCTTCCTGCGTATAACTTGCTGTAGCATGACTGACGACCTCAAAACCGGTTTCTTCCCTGTCGCTACATTTCTCTTTACTACTTACTATCAGGGATACGATATCTAGATAAGATGACGAGACGACGATTTTAATGCCTTGAAGGACTGGAGTATCTATATCACAGTAGTAAATTCCTTGTTCCGTCTTCGGAGTCGCACATAAGATAAATTTCGGGCTGAATGCAAAGTTATCCACAGGTCTAAGGGGGCGTTCCCTGAGTCCGATGACGTTGTTGGCTACGTTTCTCCGATCCGACGATTCTCCGAAGGACAAATGCCGAGGGGCGATTCTTCTCTCCGACGCCTGGTTTGTCTTCCGTAACATAACACCGCAACCTGAACAATTATTCACTACGTTTCATTGGAATGCCGAAAGAACGGAGAAAGCCTGCTTGCAATCCTTGTCGGACCTCGAAACTGGCATGCGACCATGGACAGCCCGTATGTTCTAGATGCCGCTCCAAAAACCGGGCCAGTGACTGTGTCTATCGCTCCAGGCCATTCCAGAAAGCCAAGGGGCCGGTAAGATCGGCGTTAGCCTCTAGCCCAGTTCAGACGCCAGTGGCTCCAGTACTCGCTTCGGAGAGTCCTATTACATCCGATGAGTAAACCAATCCCTACCTCACTGCGAGTTGATCCCACAACTGATTCTTGACAAGAGATTCCCAAGTTTTGGCTAGTCCATTAGGACGTGGAATTACCGACTCGGCTTCAGGGGGTATGTTGCCTAGGCATCATCTGTACCCGAACGCCGGATATCTTGGATCTTCTAGTCATAGCGCGCTCTTCAGTCACTTACCTGTTGGGCTTGAGCCAGAAATGGCGATTGAGAGTATTGATTCCGAACCTCAATCATTCTCGTCATCCAATAGCAGAGTAAATGAGGCGCACATATCCCATGGCGCTCAACTCATTGAACAACTTTGTCGGTATGCAAGCATTTCAGATTGCCTTGACTTAGCCAAGTCATGGCTTCAAACTGGGGCCAATCTTGTGTTGGGTAGCATGTTTACACAGGCCTGTCTTGAGACCATCGGCCTTGTTCTAGTTGGACAAGGAGAGGGAGTCATAGACGCCAAGGACATCTCTAGATCCTTCTTCTACAACTCCCGTCAGCCTCTCCTGACGACTCCACATACGACTCTTGAGGAGTATAGCGCCCAGTTTAATCGCGTAAATGGTCGTTGGGAGAGTATATGCTTGGGTCTCATTGCCATTTCAAGGGCGACTATGGGATTTCGTCAACCTACACGCCCTTTCCCTACTGAGGCCCAGCTACGACACATACGGCGATTGACCATGCACTTTGCTGACAGATGTATCGATATTTGTCTCTCCATGGATTGCCTCAATGACCTACAGCTCATACTTCAATATGAAAACTTCATCCTGCATTCTCTTGTCGATGGTGATCAAAGCAAGTTATTCCTCAAACTATCACAAGAAAGCCTCTCTGACAACTGGTAAAGGTTATGAGTCTTGGAGGAGGTTGGGGGATCTTTCGAGTTCTCTATTCGCTCTTGGTTATCACCAGCAACTGGAGAGCAGTGGACCTATACCGCCCTTCCTCCGAAGTCTACGCCAAGCGGCATTTGCATCCTCTTACTCCGCTGATAAGAATGTATCCATCTTTCTCGGCAGACCCCCCCGAATATCCAGGAAGTTCTGTCATTTCCGGCAGCTCAGCCTCGATGCGTACTACTCCTACACCTGGGCCCCTGATTCCAAGCTCGACCTATTTGCTGATGCGCGCTGGGCAGCCCTTTGTGCGATTCTGAAGGAGGAGATCATAGTGGAGCTGTTTGGGGAAGAGCAATTTGACAAGAGAGTTGAGAAAGCACGGTTTGTTATATCTTCTGATGCATAAGTCCAGCTGACATGTCTAGCCACATCCAAACCACCGCAGAACTGCAGTGGTCATCATTACCGCAACACTTTCGGCTTGAAATGCCTATGAAATCTTATGATCGACCAGCTGCTGAGCTAGATCTCATGCTCGGTGCCAAGCTCAAACACCTTCACGTTCTATTTCTTCAGCATCTCGCGCTGGTCCGTCGAGTCTCAGAACCCGATACTCAACTCCGCAATATTGCACAGGAAATACTCGGCCTCGTAGTGGAAGCTATCCTCTTCAAAGATCACCTAGTGCACTCTGGAACATCTCTCACCTGGAAAGTAAGACAGCGCCCAGCTAGGTTACGGTCACGGTCAATGTTAACGACTCCAACAGGTGGTATACTACGGTCTAGCAGCAGCAGGTGTCACTTGTTTGTCCTTGCTCCAGAATCAGCAACCTGCAGAACATGAAGCAGTTGCTAGTCCCAAGGTACTTCGAGACCTCGGCGTGTTGGTCGCCGAAATTGAATTTGGGACTTTGGTCTATAAAGAGGATGCCAACTATGCATTATTGGCTGGAGCTACACAGACTATCAAGAATATTCTGGATAGTATCTCCAGATCCAGACTCAGTCAACGGCGCTTGACTGTACAGGCACCTGATGCTGCGGTTCAGGATGACCCCGAACTTGGTTCCACATCGTGGGACCTATGGGGCACAGGTAATCTACAGGACTTTGATACCAACTTTTGGCTCATGCTAGCAGAGCACCCCTTGACATTTAATACATAAAGAGCATTGGTCTTGAATGTAAACAACTTCCCTAGCTCGTAAGAGGTGATTAAGGTGATTGAATTGCCTACAGAACTAGACGTTAAGCTGTCAATAATTGTTCATAAAAACCACCAAATCAGAGTTCCTTGTTATGCAAATGAATCTCAAGAATCCAATGCCTCTTATTCCCATCCTTGCCAACCGTGTTCATAGAGTTGCTATTCCCCTGCGCAATGTAAAGGGTAATCTTGTCCTTAGGAATGCGTTCATGCGGAAAAGACCCAACAATATGTCCCGCAATCGGCGCACCAAACTCAAAACCCTCCTTCTCAGCAGCCTCCTTGGCAATATTGTAGAGTTGTTCTCCCGTCATGTCTGGATTCTCGCAGTACCTGGCTTTGACGTCGATCCAGATTGGCTCAAGGGCGTCGCGCAGCTTAATCTTATTAGGGTCGTTTCCCAATACAAAGGTGCGGCCGAAATCAGCTTCCCACTCTTCAAAGACAGGCCCAAGGTCGACGATGAGGATGTCGTCTTGTTGAATTATTCTGTCGGGTGGGTTATCCTCGAATGGCCTCAATGTGTTGGGTCCACTGCGAATCACTCGTTTATGCCAATGAGTCCTCACACCATGACGCTCAGCACCAAGAGCATGGATTTCGTTGTTCAACTCTTTCTCGCTGATGCCAGGGCGGATGAGACTTTTCTCAATCTCATCGAATAGCTCGATAGCCTTTTTCTCGGCATCTCGAAGTGAGGCCGCGCGTTGTTCTTCAGCTGACATTTGTGAAATCGTGACTCTTTTTGGTAGAATAAGGTGTGACAGGACAACGAAGGTAATTGTGATGCACTGGACCACTCATAGTGATGTTATTTGTAACCAGCAGAAAGCTGACATAACCAGAAGTTGTCGGCGGAACGATTATGCGGCTGTCTGTCGATGGACGGGTTCCTGTTCTGATTGCCATATTTGGGATAGGGCTCTCCGCTGTCGGACTGCCTTGGAATATTTCTGCGCCCTACGCGGGTTTAAACGATGTTTGGCTTGTTCAACCTATTGCATTAACTGAATGTGTCACAGAGATCAAGTCGGTCAAACTGCTTTGGTTATAAGTCAAGATGGTAGCAAAAGGCATCGAATACTCCGAGGATCCCGAGTACCCATCAAGTTGGCAGTCGAAGCAACAACGGAGATCTTCGCGATTAGAAGGGAAGTCACAGCACATTAGAATTGGCGCGGAGAGATTGGGGTTTTATTTTCCATATCGAAAGATGCCACTAGTAAGATCTTGAGATGCACAGTTCAGGAAATGCATATCAGAAGGTAACAACAACATGGCTCTTAAGAACGATTTATTTGCTGCCAAGTTCTACATAGAGTATATATTGTTGTATATGAACGTTGATTGCGACAAGAGTGCATTGCCGTTTGATACAAAAGATGCGCAAAAAGGCAGAAGAGACCTTTCCAGGAGACGTCTCATGCCATCGAGGGTATATAGTCTGTGATGAAATATGTAAGTGTCGCACTCGGAAGGACAGGGATAAAAGCTGGCAAATATCGGACGAGTTTTGACCTCCATCTGGGAGTGAAAAGCATGAACAGCGAGGATAGGATCATCAGTCCCACTGAGCTTCGAGCACCTTGGACTCCGGTTCCCACTGGTTTATGGCGTCGTCATTAGGATATCCGACGTATTGGACAAAGTATTCAGTTCCTTGCCCGTTCTCCCTGCGGCGGTGAGCGTACAGGATTCGAAGGGGACACGTCTCCCTGATGCCTTGTGCATCTCTTCCGCCAGCTTTATGCCAGTAGGCCATGAGCTTTCCTTCATCGCGTTCATGGACAAGTCTCTCGTCAACCCAACCCTCCCATCGGGCCCTGGACTTCGAGCCCTTGATAAACAAGGCCACGAAAGGGCCATCCTTGTCGCCGACGGTATCGACCTTGTGCTTGAGAATTAAAAAGTTGGGATGGACGGATTCCATTGCTGTCTTATGTTAGACTCTCTATACGGTATCTAGAGCAGAGGATTGGGACTCACGACTGGGGGTGATAGTCCAAGAATTGGGAGAGGAAATGTGATGGGCCATTTCAGATGTGTCAGCAGTGAGGGAGTTGCTGCTGCTGTACTGTGTATTGTCGAAATAGTAAGGGCAATTAATTATAATAGACGGTTGGTATTGGTGGTTATAGTATGACAAGGAGATAAATAGTGTTGGGGATTCTGAGAAATGTAAAGACAAATGTCGTTGATGGTGATGTTTGTGTTATGCTGGGCACTTTCAGACCAGATCGTAGAGAATAAATGTAAAGTTCTGAAGAATGGTGAGAATGAGAAGGAAGATGAAACTCGTCAGGACACGGGGACAAGGCGAGCTTTTATAGCTGTTATTGCCAACCTTTGCTCGTGACTGGGCTCATTGCCACACCACAGACTTCTGTTATTGAAGTTATTTGCGAGATCACACGACGGTATCAAAGTTAAATGTTGGGCAGCACCATACAGAGCAGAGGCAGGGATTTCTTAACTTGCAAGACCGAAAGTTTAAATCGCAAACTGGCCAAGAAGCCTTGACATTTCTGTCTTCATTGGCCATCTATCAAAACGCGATTGTAGCTCTATTTTCAGAGTTGAGACATTGTATACAGCGTGGTCGACCCATTGGCCAGGGTTCAGTAAGACTTTTCGGTTGCGAGAGTCTCCCATGTCGATTCAAGTTTTCATAGAGCTTATTTTAGGAACGTCTATGTTAACAACTACCACAGATGGTCGTGTCACAAAGCTTACCTCATAATCAGTGTTCATGCAGTTCCAGAACAAAATTATACACGTAGGGTCGCCTGGTACACACAGTATCTCATGCATAAGCTTCAGGGGTCAAGCCAATAGATGTTTTGTCATAACCAATTTCTTCGATGATTGATAGCTGTGTTGCATCGTGCCGTAACTATTTGAGATTTCCCTAACGTCCTCCCTTGCGACTCACTTGGTTTGCAGATATTCACAGTGGAAGCTGAGCCTGAAGATATGGGTCTGTCATGGGAGTCAGTCTAGGAAGCCTTTCCGCCTTCCACGAGCCATCACCCGCAAAGATAAACTAAACGCTAATAAGACTGAGCTCATAACCAAGTGGTGCATACATAATGTGCTCGATGTTTAAGTTCTCCACCTGAGATCAAGTCTTCATACAAACTTTGGACACAGAAGCCTCGGGATTGCCCTGTATGATGAGGACTATGGTACCTCAGACTGGGCCTAGGTCATCTTCCATGGAGCCGTAGATCTTCGTTTTTCTATTTCACCTGACTTTGCTACTTGTCTACTGCACTACAGCTCGTTTAGTAGGTCTGCATCAGGCTCTAAATATGATCACCAGGATTCTATCTCTGGGGGCATGAATGTCAATTTTTTACGGAGATTCAAGAAGTTATTGAGCAGTGCAGCCGTTGTTCACGAGTCAAAAGCATCTGCCCCAAGACGAGGTAGAGAACTTGAATAGAGAATAAAGTTCTGGATACGATCAGTATCGATCAGGAGCTTCTCTTCGTTTGAGACTTTGAGCTTTGGAATTCTCGGAGCCTACATGGCTAGTACGGATGGAATCCTGGCAAGACCTTTCTCCGTTCGATGCCGGGAAGTTTCTGAACCACGATTGTCTCGGCAGTATTTTAATTCCGACCCGGCATTTATTTATCATCCTTTGCTCAATTAAGGGGCTTTCTATCCGCACAACCGCCCGTCTTTGGCTAATCTACATTATTATGCTGCCAATCCTTTACTGTTATGCGTACCACGCAGTTTCATAAATAGTCTCTGTACCTCCCGGAACATTTCTTATCATCCATCATCTATCTCTCTCATTGATCGTATCTGGATAGACATACACCTTTATCAACAGAAGAAGCAAAATAAACAAAACACGAAGACCATGGCTATTATTGCTGTCGCTGGAGGCGCCGGAAAGCTCGGCCGCGCGATTGTTGAAGCCATCGTCGAAAAGGGTCAGGATACCGTGGTAGTCCTGGCTCGAGAGGTAATTATATCACATTACAAAACCTGACAGGAAGAGATCTGACACATGTTCCAGGCCAAAGAGTTACAAGGAGTGAAGGTTATCGCTGTCGACTACACCGACGTCGATAAACTTGCTGCGATGCTCGAAACCAACAGCATTGAAATCGTCATATCCACGATCAACGCCTTAGATGACGTTTCAGCCGAGCTGAACTTGATCCAAGCAGCTGAGAAATCAGCATCTACGAAACGATACATCCCCAGTATTTATGGCATTCAATACACTGAACAGTCAGTGCTGCAATGCCATGTCACTCAAACCTGAGAACAAGGCTAACCTTCGAGCGTAGGATAGCATCGTATTTTCCCATCGCTCGGGCCAAGCGCGGTGTCATTGCTGCCTTGGAAGCAACCTCGACACTCGAGTACACTGTTGTTTACAACGGCTTCTTCGCCGACACCTGGGTTCTTCCCAAGGTCAAGTCTTACCAAAGCCCTTTCGCTCTGGTCGTCGACGTCGCCAACAATTTCGCCGCCATTCCCGGGTCTGGGAACGAGCTTGTGACTTTCACTCATACCTTTGACATCGCGCGCTTTATCGCGGTCCTTGTTGGCGCTGCCAAATGGGACAAGGCGTCGTATGTGATTGGAGACAAGGTCTCGTGGAATCAATTCGTGCAATACGCCGAGGAGGCCAAGGGCGCCAAGTTCACGATCACGCATGACTCGATCGAGGACCTCAAGGCCGGTAGGGTCACAGAGCTGCCCTCTCACCCGCAGATGTATTCGTTCTTCCCCAAGCAGATGCTGCAGGGCTTCTGTGCTGCTTTTGGTCGCATGTTTGCTGAAGGGGAGTTCGACCTCAAGCCTGAGCGTACGCTCAATGAGGCGTTCCCTGAGGTCAAGGCGCGAAAGATCAAGGACCTTCTCTTTGAGGCTTGGGGAAAGTAGATTCAACAGTAGCTAGCTTATGATCAACAAAGTCCTGGTTGGCAGGAGGAAATTTGTGGGGAATAGGCATTCCTTGCCTATGATTACTAAGTGATGTCGGATGTATTTTAATTCCGACCCTTGTGACATTTGACAAATCAATTGGGTCGATTTTAGAAACAACGCCAACTTCAAAGACAAGCATGAAACCCTTTGACTCTTTATTCTATGATACCATCTATCAGTAATTTGAACTACTGAACGAGCGGAATGGATATTCAAGACGCGCGGGCCGTCGCTGATGGAACAGGCCGGCGAATTGGGAATGTAAGCCCCCGCAGTCATACGTCTTACCCTGCAGGACTAAATCCAATAGGCTTGTGTTCCGTGTAGAAGCAGCAAAGTACGATGTGACGGCAAATTACCGAGTTGTCAAAGATGCTTGAATCGAAAGATGACATGCCACTACGGTGAGCGGAGAGGTAGGGGGCGTGGCAAAAGGTGCGTTCCGTTATAACATGAAGGACTCAATCGTTGATTGCCAATAGCAAGCAGTACATCAAAACACTAGAGGAGCGCCTAAAGAATGTCGAAGTTGCACTAAAAGGCTCTCCTACAGTGAATCTCGATGTAAGTTCAGGGTCTGT
This sequence comes from Fusarium proliferatum ET1, assembly GCF_900067095.1. Classification (NCBI taxonomy): domain Eukaryota; kingdom Fungi; phylum Ascomycota; class Sordariomycetes; order Hypocreales; family Nectriaceae; genus Fusarium; species Fusarium proliferatum. The sequence goes on along the minus strand of NW_022194803.1, from coordinate 681,956 downwards.
AGATCCTGGACACTCCGATGAGATATCCGATAGCCATGAGACAACAGCGGCTAATCAAATTCAGTCCCTGCCGTTGGCATGGCCAGAAGAGATCACCAGCACCATAATCCATGCTCAGAAGAACAACATCAACCCTGAACGAAAAGTTTTCGCCCCACTCCCCCTGACAGAGTATATTTTACACTTGATACCCCACGCCTTAGAAGACATGTATGAAGCGCAGTCGCTCTTCAGCACCGACGATGTTTCGAAGCTTTTCAATGAGCAGTATTCAGCGGGCCCATCAAACTGTCACGCTAATCCTACTCGTTGGGCCACACTGAACGCTCTACTTGCCACTGGCATTCAATGGAAAGCTGACAACAAGGCAATAAAAGACTTGTACCCTCTTTCATGGGCATACTTCAAAAATGCCTCTTCCATCTTCCCAGAGATCGTCATGCACGCTGACGGTATCGAGTCCTGTCAAGCGCTGATTGCTATGGCTTTGCTTATGAGGGGAACTGCTGACGCCCGCGCATTTACGGCACTACTATCCGCGGCGGCGCATGCTGGCCACAGCGTTGGCTTGCAGTTGGAAGATATTCATGGGTCAAACAGCGTGATCGACGTAGAAAGGCGCAAGAGGCTTTTCTGGACGATATACGTGCTCCGATGTAATGCGTCGCTCAACTTTGACCTTCCCGCCCCGTCTGAAGAAGTTTATACCGAGCTCCCATCACAGGGCCTCGTAACAGACGCTGGCCTTAGTACAGATCTACTGAGGCATATGTCATCATTGGCACAGGTTCAGTCGAGAATAAGTCGATGCTCGAGTCCTGGCTCGTCACTCTCCAAGAACTGTGATAAGATGATCCAGGATCTTATTGAATTAGATATCGACCTCGAGTCATGGAGGACAGAACTGCCTCCAGACGTTCAGCCCACAGCATTGGACCAAGTGGACAATCTCGGCATCATACAGCTCCGCTTTGCCTACTATGCTTCTACTTGGAAACTGTATACAGCTATGGGGAAGCTTTATAGTGTCCCTCTCACGCTGATCGAACGAGAACAGCCAAATTTGCATCTGAGTACACTTCTCCCCACGCATAGCGCCAGAGCTACAATCTCCTTACTTCAAGGTCTATACTCACAGCCATTGGCATCTTTATGGTAAGCGCCTGCCTGATTATGTATTTCGTATACTGATGTCTCAGGCAAATCATCTGCTACCCAGTCTGTGCTGTTCTGATCCTCTTGACAGCAGTGCTCAATGGTCCTGGAGATTCAGAGGTGCTTTTGAACGTCGAATCAATTAGGACATTCGTCGTGTTTCTGCAATCCTTCCAAGACCGAGAGGAATGTGATCTGAATGGTCTTATCGAGTTTTGCTCCAAGCTGTACGATGTTGCATCGTTTGCACAACGCAGTTCAACAGATCTGTCGAACCAGAGTGAAGATGACACCCAAGGAGTATGGGGCCAGTATGCAGTAAGCCTGGATCACACGAAATGTCAACTCTGCTGACCTCTTAGGACTTGCGTATCCGCCTTTCAGGTTCTCAAGACCCCATGCTACTCGCGCAGGGCCTCCTTACCAATATGCCGCTTCTGGGCGCGAAAGCAACGGAAGTGTTCTCCGGCACAATAGCAGAGGCTAGGGAGGATGGGTTCACACGGCTTGTACCCAATGTACTCAAACCCAGCTCATTCAACTTCTTAGCCAAGCAATAGACAATCAGCGCATCAGCATCAGCCACGTTTTAGGCATCTGTCCAACCTAACCATGTCCTTTGGCGCTCAAGCCCGTGAAATATAAACCATTTGCTGAACTTGATTCCACTCTCTACTCATAGTACCCAGCTTGTACTTTAGTAATCGCTTCGCCTATCGCTCCCATCGACGATGTCTCCCTTTTATGGTATTGCATGTAATAAGCGCCGGCCGCGTGATTTGTGTCATTTCTCAGAACTGTTTGATGATAATAACACTCTGTATTCAATGCTCTCAATAAATGTCTTCCTTTATTGACTTCAGATCTCTCAGGTCTGATTCAGTAACTCTGAGAACCAAACCCTTGTCACGAAACAACATATAGGAGTCAAACTGCATTGCCTGATGTGGCTCAGCCAGCTGGAAGTCGAAGTGGCGAAAGAGCTAGAGCTCTCGTTAGCATCCGAGCAATTGCATCGGTTTAGTCCGTACCTCGAAGAAAATCTTATTCAGTTCCATTAAGGCGATCGGCTTCCCCAAACAACTCCATCTCCCAAGCCCAAAGGTCAATTCAACATCTCGCTTTAGCTTAGCACTTGTCTTATCATCAACCTCCGTGAATCTCTCTGGTCTGAAGATGTGGGCATCCTTGCCAAACAAGGTCTCTGAGCGGAGGAGTCCTGAGAAATTCATTCCTATATTGGTGCCTGCAGGGAGAAATGTTCCGTTATGGAATTCACCGCCAGTTGGAACCTCCTTGAAACTCATGTTGGTCGAGACAGAGCGGATACGAAGACATTCATATACAACAGCCTGTTGATATCTTTAGTTATGTTTCCACTAGTAATTCATATTACGAACCTGTATATATGGTAGAAAAAGCGATTCTGCGTTGCTGATTGGTCTCGAAGCCCATCCTTCGCGGACGGCGTTTGCGACCTCTTGCTTCAAGGCCGAATACACGTGGGGTGTTGCAAGGATGTGAAGCATGCCTGCTCTGAGAACAGATGCCGTGGTATCCGAACCTGCGACGAACATGAATATTGACTCAATCTCGCATTCGTCTTTACTCAACCCGTGCTTCTTGAATGAACTCTTCAGGGAGTATTAGTAGGGCTCTGAGACTCCTCAATCGGTAGATAAAAGAGACTCACGAGCATATCCCGCTTGACTTGGCCATCACCGTGGTAGAATTCCTCAACAACCTTATTGGTAAGGCCCATCATTTTCCCTATTCCTTTCTTGTCTTTGATACTCGGACCAAACAGCCAGAGAAAGAGGGGAGAGAAGACAATGTTCCGAAGCCATGGAACGTCGGTTGTTAACGAAACAACAGGCAGATAATCGTTCAGCGTATCGAAGAAACAGTGCATGTCCTCGTCTCTGTTCAAGCAGCCAAATTCCTGGCCTAGCGCAAGGCGGGAGATGACGTCTAAAGTAAAGAGGCCTGCGGTTTTTGACCATACAAGCGGACGGAACTCTTTAGGCTTAGATATATATTTATCCTGTATCAGATGGATGAGGTTCATGATCTGCTCATCAACAGCAACTTCCGGACCCATTGTTTCTTTTCCACTGTAACCATATATAAGCTTTGCTTTCATTTTGTCATGGGCTATCGGGTCCCTCATCATGAAAAGAGACTCATGCCAGGGATTCAATCGGGAACCGCTGTAAGATGCTCCTTTAGCATATGAGCTTTTCGTGCCGTTGATTCTGCGCAATAGCTCCAGATCATCCGTAAAAACCTCGTACGGGCCGACCCTGACTATAGGGCCATATTTCTTATTGAGCTCAAGGTGAGCCTGGTATTGTTTGCCACTGAGAGCTAATCGGGCAAGCCAAAGATATGAAAACTTGGCTAAGAAGGGCCCGGGTATATGACGTAGACGATACCATGCCATAATAGAAGATACGATGTACCAAGCGATGATGGCCAGAGCGGCAGCCCACCAATGGCTGGATTTAAAGTGCTCAAGAAGCATATTGATGAGTTGTCTTCAGTTTGATAAAGAACAGAGGAGATTGAACAGCCTGAAGAATTGGTAGGGCTGGAATCATATACCCAGAGGCATGGTTTAAATCCCTCTCGGTGGCGGCGATAATCCCAGATTCGGCGGCGGGAGTATGCAAGCTGACCTTGGCTTTGATGCAGCAGTGATATATTACTGGAGTGTTTTAGAATGTTATGGGCCGTTGTGACTGTTCTGGTCTACCTGCATATCTAGCGCTGCGGCACCGAGATATTTTTTTAAACTCGCTCCGTTATTTACCCCTCCCGAGTGAGGCCATCCATACTGAATCTGGAAATTCTATCGGGCAGTTCAAACCGAGTAGTCATCATCAAGGTAAGTTCCATGTTTTGTTTTGAGATTTTATTGAATGCGAGTATCCAAGATACGCATCCTATTCATCTCGCAGCGCAGCCGAGATTGCTTTCATTCCTCCTTCAAGCTCCTCCCGAGTAGGCCACCCATAGCCGAGCCTGAAAAAGCTATCGGACATTTCAAACCAATGACCAGGTCCAACATATGTCGCATGATTATTGAGGAGCCTCTCGTAGAACGCCGAAAATCCACCCTTAGGTTCCTTCTTAATACGAGGAAAGCAGACGACGCCACCAGTCGGCTTGACCCATTCCAGCAGCTCCTCGCTTTCGATCCAAGACTCTACCATCTGAAGTCGGACCCTCATCTCATTCGTTGTGTCGCCCAAGATTGTCTCACGTCGGGACAAGACATCGACTGCAATCCACTCGTTGATGACACTGCCACTGATGCTGATCTGTTCCTTGGCAGCGAGGAACGTTTCCTGGAGGGTCTTGTTGCTGGTGATAAGCCAACCGATGCGGACTCCAGGCATACCAAAGGACTTTGAAAGTGAGCAGACGCTCAGAACATGATCGCCCAAAGAGGCGGCGACAGGGAGCTTTTCGGCAAAAGCAATGTCCCGATATGTCTCGTCGACAAGTAGCAGAACACCCTTTTTCTTTGTGATAGCAACAAGTCTGTCGAGTGCCTCCCGAGAGAGTGTAGAGCCGGTAGGGTTATGTGGGCATGTCACGGACACAAGACGAGTGTTGGACTTGATAGCAGCCTCAACCTGGTCCATGTTGGGCTGGAAGTGATTCTCAAAGGTGACATCGATGTATGAGATCTCGCAGCCAACAGCCTTGGGAGTTTCCAGGTTGGTTGCGTAGTTGGGTCGTACTACGACAAGATGATTACGCCCTGAGTCCGGGGTGCTACCCAATTGGGAGGTTGTGATGATGAACAGCGCCCCAGCAGCCCCAGATGTGATGAGAACGTCGTCTGCACTCACGCCAGCGTCGTCGGCGATGAGCCTTCGCAACTTGGTCTCGCCGCGGTGCTCATTGTAAAGAAGCGTGAGGTTGGGGACCTTGATGCCCAGTGACTCCAGGGTCTGATCGGTAACGGAGCTTTCTGAGAGATTGTACTTGATCTTGTCGTAGCCGTACTCTTCGGGCGACTCTATCTCGATGGGCATGCGCTCAAACTTCATTTTTTCGTCAGGTGAGCTAGGGTAGCTGATTTGTGTTCAAAGATTGAGAAACAGGATGCTTGAAGTACCTGATGTTTGTAAAAAAAAATGGCAGACACATTGTTGGCGAGGGCTGATAGCCTTGGATATACTGGCGCTTCGACTTGCCTTCCCAGGACGGCTGCCATTGAGCCGATTGTATCCGTGCAAGACATATCCCGTGAACCTGGTGTCAGTGGGGCTTGGTAAACTCCCAGTCTGCTTTCCACGATAACTGATTTTCGGGAATAATGATTACCCATGCTTCTTATACAGATTTTGGAAGTCTTATCTTGACAAGAGAGCTCTCATCAAAGAGGTCCTCATTCTGTAAATGTCATATGGCACGCTCACGGTCACATGCCTACTTATGAAAGGACTCCAAATTAAATTTGTCATTGAAGCGTCTTTGCTTCCAAGGGAAGGCCCTAGGTAAGTAATACATTGCCTCGTGTTTGGAACACCATTTCCAGCCCATCATCATTACGAATGGGCGGCGCGGCCCAACGGCCCTCCAGGAGCTTAATGACAGTAGCACTATTTCCAAACCCTCCACTCTCTTCCCGGATTTTACATAGAAGTGACTCAAAAACGCCATGTAGACTGGCCTCGGCCATGGATCCAATGATATAGAGTGGCCAAACAAGTCCCCGGAGAGGAACGGATTGGGGCCAGTTCCTCAGCACGATGACCGACTCTGAAACCGCGTCCTTGACTTCCGGAAGAGATGCCCAGGGACCCGAGACTATTGTGCTCGACAAGACTAATGATGCAAGTGCGAAAATATGCGAGACGTAGGGAGCCGGTGAAACGTTGCCTCGAATATCCCCTCCCGCCTGTTCATTTTGACTTATTAGTTATGCAGCCTGATGATGCTATTAGGACTCACCTTTGCAGCTCGTTTTAGTTCGGTGATGCCGTCTTGTAGTTCCTTTTCTATTCTTTGACCCCTCCTCACTAATTCCGGCACGCTCAAGGTCCCTTTTTGCTTCATATCCTTTTTCCAGGCATTGAGATGTGCCAAATCTCCAATTGCAATCATGACCCAGTTGTAACAGCCCATCAGATCAGCCATTACGATACCTGAGCCTTCTAGCCATTGCCGATAAGGTATCCGTGGGACACGCCCCGTCGTTGCGCACGCCAATATGTCATGCCACAATGCTTCAGCCACGAGGAAGTTAAAATCAGGTTGTACTTCAGGGCCATCATCACGGGAGGTATGTATTGGAGAAGGCAAGGAATTTTCTGATACAGATGAGGTCTGGAGCAAGGCGCCCGGTGAATGCATAGCGAGAACAGCCGTGACGGCGTCGAGATGCGGAAGCCAATCGTACTCAGCTCCATTGAACACCTATCAAAATAGAGAATGAGTTATACAGCAAGATGAAATTAATTGAATAACCTACCTCGAAGCTAATTAATGTCAAACTCGCTGCTATAAATTCCGCAAGCTTAGCCGGATCGTTCAGAAGCGTTTCAGTCTCAGTGTGCTGTGAGAGGTTACGCAGCTCTCTCAAGGCCATCGAGTGGAACTCGAATGCTTCCTGGCTATAATAGCACCCCTTCTGAGATGCATCTCGATGCAAGGTGGAGAGTGCCAGCGCAGCGTGCGATAGCGAGCCGCCGTTGCTGAGACATGTGAGAAGCCAGCCTCTGTTCCCCAAGGATGACTTGAACTGGTAGTAAGGAAACTGCCAGACAAATACATGGTCGAGATAGTACATGATTAGGAATGCCAGCCTGGGAAACAAGACGCAAGACGGAGTGGGATTCTGTGATGTCAAGACAGGTTGTACGGCTTCTGAGTCCTGAAATGAGCTTCGAGTGGCTGTGAGGCTACTGCTAGCATCTGCAAGCGTTTCTGTGGACTCAAGATCATCATAGGCATGATGTAAAGCTGTCTGTGGTGATGACGGACTTGAAAGGTCGGTCACGCCTGGAGCTGACGGTGCCTGGACCCGGGTCCGTCGCTCAGTCGATGATCCGACTGCCGCATCTCTCCCAAGGCTCTTATTCTGTTGACCTCTCCGAAGCTTCTTGAGATACTGTTTGACAGCCTTTTTGATTCGCTCAAGCTCTTGGTGCTCGGCAGCTGATCCGTCCATCCAGGCAGGCTTGGGGCCGTAGCCATGGCACGGAAGGCGTCGGTCGGTGCACTCCCTACACGCAGGGATTTGGAGGTCGCATTTCCGATGTCTGAGCTTGCATGTCCAGCATCCACAGGGGAATGATCTCATGATTGCTGATAGTGAGGGAGAAAAACGATGTACTTGGAGCAACTCGGAGTTTGTGGAACTTTTTGGAGGTCATGCTTCTCCACTATCTGTTTAGCAGACAAATCACAGCATGTTCCGGGCTCGAGACTCGGGGGCGCTTCGACTTGCCCTGTCAGGAAACTCTTTCTAAGGCTAGCGCGGCCAGTTTAAGTGCATGGCTTGGAGCAGCAGGCAAATCTAGAATCCATCGGTCAACATAATTGCAAGCATGATTTAGCCTCGCCAATGTAAGCTTTTGACCCATTCCAGCCTGTGGCTTTCTCAAGATCCCGCTCAGATACAGTGAGCCATGGCATGTCGAGTCTAAAGTTAAAAAGCAAAGCTCACATAACCACAACAACATCAACTGGATGGTTTGCTATACAAACACATTATTTACTGGCTAGCTATAAATTGCACGATATTCTAGGTCCCGTAAATGGCTGTAGTTCAAGGACTAGCTATAATTTGGAGTGGTGCTACAGTTGTCAAATCCCCCTTCTTGAACCCAAGACGCAAGCAGACATCATAAGTCCTAGAAACAAGACAGGAATGAAATGTCGGCAACAATGTCTTGTTAACGACCGAGACAGACAATGGTAGCTGCAGCGTAGAACTGTAAAACTCCACAGACGAGCTCCCTGGAGTTTTGCCCTCTAGTGCATGATTACCATGTCGTGCCCATGATATTTGCGGACAGTCGACGGCCAACGCAATGGTCGCGACGAATGGCTGCTTGAGGCTGGGCTTTTCATCCTGGTCAGGGAATGCTTGGTACGGGTCGGCTTGATGCCAAGTGTAGGATCGGAGGGAAAGAGATGTGCTGTCCAGTTTCGGGGGCGTGATCCCATCGATGTCAGGATTGAACGTCAATGTGACATCAATGACCGTAGGTACAATGGCGGTTCCATACGCTTGGAGATGAAGTGGTTCAGGCTGCATCGCTGCGGCGCTGATGGTTCCGACCGGACGCTTGAGCGAATTATCCCGAAAAGATTTCGTGCCTCGCAACTTATATCGCGGGCTTGTCAGCGATACATGGAGAGGCGGGCTCTCGCTTAATCTTGGAATGAAGCGTATGGTTCTCTTGGCCGTAAAGACTTGACTGTTACCCTTATTCAGGAACGAGTACGATGTAACGCAGGCATTGATTCCATATTCAACCTTGACGACCCCAGGACTCATGTCATCTCGATACCAATCTCTTCCTACTGCTGGGGGGAGCAATAAATGCGTGTCCGTGACAGTCGTTGATATAGCATTGTGTGTGCACGCCGTCGAGTCCAGTTGATCGGGTAAGGTGAACTGAAAAGGTATTTCATACGAGCCATTTTTCTTGAGCGTTGTTCCGACCAACGGAAGAATATCGGAGGAAATTGAGTCCATCTTCAGAAATCGGTGTGTAGTCGTAGTTGTCAACTTTTGTCCGACTGTGCGAATCGTCGTGGCGCCATCAAGGGAGATGGTGATGGAGGAAGCGCTAATATCAGCAGCCGGTGAAATAGCTATATGGCCTTGTACAACAGATCCAGAAGAGTAGATTTTGGCGAGGTAAGAATCGGCAAGGTTGATCTCGAGCTTGCAGGATCTTCGCCAGTTGCGGAGTTTTGATGCTGCCTTGGATATGCCCAGCTCCTCCATTTGGTGGCTTTGCTGAAGAGACATCATTGAGGATTGGCGTCTGTATCGTTAATGGACTCTTGATAGAAGTGATTGATCGATTTCCTTTACAAGCGGAGGGCTTTTCTGTGATAAGGTAGATAGGCTAAGAGAGACTCCAGCCCCGAGGCACAAAAGCAAAAAAGACCAACAAACACACACGGGGAGGGCTTCTCTATAAGTATAGAAACTATTTCTCTGAAGCTTCTCTTTGCCATTCAATTTTACATAATAGTTTTACTAAACCAACAAGTGCCTTGGTAATGCTGACTTGCCACTGACGCGCCTAAGTAACTCGCGAATTATTGAGATTAGCAATAAGAGAGCGATATCCTCCACTATGCAGAAATAGACATCTTCTACATTTAAGAGGCTTTAATAATACTATGTACAACAGCAGGTTTACACCAAGACCTTATCAATATAAGTTCCGAGCTCCTTCAAGCCATCAACCAACACATCCGTCTCACAGACATAGCCCATACGAACATACCCCTTGAAGTCTGTATCACCTCCAAAACAGCGAGATCCCGCAACAAAGAGGAGCTTAGCCTTATCCAACAAATCAAGACAAAGCTTGACATCATCCACAGGATCCCCATTCTTGTCATTGAAACGGATGAACGCCGTCGTACCGGCCTTAGGCTCTTCCCATGAACAAACAGACTTGTACCGTTCCATGAATTCCTTGAGGATGGCTGCGTTTGTCCTGGCGAGGGTGATATTCCGTTGTACCAAGGCGGGCTTGACCTCGGGTGACAGGGCAAACCTGGCAATTTGATCGTCGATCTGGGAGACGCTGATGGTGGTGTAGTCGCGTGCGAGCATGATGGCAGAGATAATGGATCGATCTCGGCTGGCGATCCACCCGATTCGGATGCCTGCTAGGGCATAGCCCTTGGACATTGATCCCGTTGCGATGGTCTTGGAGTACGCTAAGGTCGTCACTGGCTTGGGCACTTCAGTGTGATCGCCACCAGATGCACCGCCGTGGAAGAGCGGTCGATATACCTCATCAGAGAAGAGGATGATACCTTTGTCCTCTGCAATCTTGGCGATGCGATCGATAACACTGCTTGGGATTGGTGCGCCAGTTGGGTTGTTGGGATTGTTAATGATGATCATCTAACGATGTCAGTATCTAGGGTCGAACGTAAAAACAGTGAGCAGTAATCCGTACCTTGGTGTTTGGCTTGATCAGACCCGCTAGTTCATCCACATCAGGCACAAAGCCATTTTCCTTCTTCAGCTTCCAAAGAGTCACTTCTGCCCCGAGACTGCGTGGAGTGTCGTAGAGCTGCTGATACGTCGGATAGACACAGATCACATGGTCACCGGGGCCTATAAGCGTATACAGGGCCAAGAAATTAGCACCTATAGCGCCCTGAGTGACGATGACATCCTCAGGCGCCAACTGCACGCCCTCGGTGCTGCAGTGGGCAGCGATGCGCTCGCGAAGAGTCTGAGATCCTGGGATCGCGCCATACGTGAGCTTGATGCTCGTGTCGATGGGGTTCTTGGCGGGGCCGGTGGACATGGCGACCAAGTCGTCAATGGAGACGGAGGCGGCGCATGTCTCGGCAACGTTGAGGACGCCAGGAGTGGTCTCGTAGGCGTCCATCCATTGCTCCACGGCGAAGGGGGTGATGCGAACCATGATGAATGCTTAGATGACACGTGTATGTATGTTCTGGTGTGCGTTTGTTTATTTGGTCTGCTGGTCGAGTTGAAGGCTCTAGAAGGGATGTTTAAATATCCGATTCTATCGCTAGACTGGATATTGGTCTACGCCCTTGATGTGATGAATGTCAAGATTGAGCAGAGCCCAGACGTTTGACGGATTGTCTATTGGTCCACGATTGTACTAAGTCAGCCGGCGGCGTCTGTCGAGGCCCACTCGACTCCTCGGCATATGCCGGGATGATCTATAGACCCACGTTGATGATGCCAAAGACAGGTAGCGCCGCTTACTTTGCTTTCTTTGGCTTAGAATAATCCCCAGCTTTTGCAACTCGTATGTTATGTTATGTTATGTATATTTTTCGTCCGGGGGGCCGTAGGCCCCGAGAGTCCCCTGCTGGGGCACAGGACGTGCTGAGCTAGAGAATTGGGGATCTATCTATAAGCTAATTACAGAAATACCATTGGCTACAAGGGCGATTAGTCATTCGCGACGCGAAATTAGTCTTCCCTCAGATTCCAATTTTTGCAACCGCGTTAGTAGACCAAACACACTCTATCCAGCATCTCATCGGCACAAATGGCGCATCCTATCGAGCTTGTTACCCGTCAGCGGGATGACAAGGCGCAGCCGGGACATTACAGCCGCTTTTGGAGCCTGATATCAGGGAGGCTGAGATCAGCCTGTGCATGCGGCAGCTTGAAACTGCCTCAAGGTAGTCGCGGCCAAATGAGGGGCGTTGGCCCGCCCTTCATCTGGCCGTGAGTATATGAGAGAGAAAGGAAAGGTAACAAGGAAATACGTCGATGGTAGAGAAAGAAAGAGAGTTGCGAGTGCTTCTCAAGTCGTGGGCGCCTAGTAGCGAGGGCAAATTTTCCCAAAGAACGCGCTGTCTTTAGACAGATCGATAAACTTGGTAAAGTCTCTTCCTATTGCTAGATTGACTGCTGCATTCGGTGAGGGTGCTAGCCTCCATCCGGATGCGCTGCGGCCTTTCTGCAGTAGAAGATATGATCCGGTGCTTTGCGTCGGCCGCATGAGCAGACCAGGCGCGCATCGCCGTGGTCGAACCTCTCGTGATACGCGGCGAAGTCCCCGTTGGAGGGACCTCGCTGCCAGCAAGTGGTGTAAGGCTGCGCGCGGGAGCGTCAGCTCTGTGGGCAGCCTTAGTCGCCTTGAGGTTGAGTCTCTTGTATTGCTCAGGAGCGGAGGTAGACCACCACGTCTCGAATGCTTCTTTTGGTTTTTGTCTCGCGATCCGTCGTAGGTAAGCCAGCGTTGGTTGAGCACCTTCAGGTTCGAGGAGTGATGACGCTGCTTTTGCCAGTTTATCGCCTGTTCATTGCCAGGGATAGAGGAGTGTCCTGGGACCCAGAGTACTTGTGTGGCTCCGTGCGATGCCGCTAGAGCCTGAAACTCGAGAAAGACGTCTTGAGAGGAGTCGGAGGGCGTGCCTCGAGGCCGTGGCGGCCGCGAGGTTATCTAGACAGATGAAAATGGTTTGCGCTGCTGACCCTTGCAGGTCAGGGCGCTTTGAGGCCCTCTAATGCCCCAGTAGCTTCAGCGTCGAAGACCTCGGCAGGCCCAAGGCGACCTGATCCATCGAAGATGGGGACATTGTTCTGATGAATGGGGAAGCCGTAGCTTGCAGCTCCTTCCGAGGATAGAGAGCCATCTGAGTATACGACCCAAGGTGGAGCGGGTCCGAGTCTCTCAACCCAGTGGAGGAAGGCGCCGGTCGATTTCTCTTTTGACGCCATCTGGAGTGGAGGCATCTGTTCTTGATGGAAGCATCGCTGGACGAGTTTTGGCCGCTCGCAGGGCGCAAGCAGCTCGTCGGTGCGTCGGAGACGTGTCCTGAAGACACTTTTTGTCTGTATTTGGTATCTTCGTTTGATGAGGTCGTGGTAGGTAGGTCGGTCAGGCGGTCGACGCGGGCGCGTTCGGCCCGCCAGAGGGTGAGCCTCGTTAGCGATTTAAGTCGTTGCGGCGAATCTTAGTCGCTTTGCTTCGAGCAATTGGTCAATTGGTGGTATACCGCTTTCCCTATGTAGGATGGCGGGGAGTCGTCTTCCAGACAGGTAGTATCGCTCTCATGGCCTGATTATGGCTTGTTCATTATTTGTATGAGATGCTGATTGCTCGACGGTAGTTCCTTTGTGGGCTGATTCCATCGCGGCCTAGTGCTGCCTGGATACCCACGCCCTCCAAGCCGTGAAGTAGCACTGGCTCGACAACATGCTCTGACAGCACTTCGAACGGCGCTCGGTAGAGGGCCGTGTATCGTGTTAGTGAGACCCCGTAAATGATAGGCTACTGTCTTCGCTTTAGCCGCCCACTTCTCGACGTGGACCTGAACGATAGCCTGTATCCAGCCAGATGCCAAGCCAGCGCAGAGCTGATTCGGGGTGCTTCTCTGCATCGCCGTGGCGTACTGCGGGCAGTCCGAGCTTGCTACGGGAGAAGTGCATGACTTCGGTCTTCTTCGTGTCAAAGGAAACGCCGTTCGCTGCGCCCCTTCGCACCATCTCGGCGATGAGCTGGATGCCATAGCAGTAGTCTCGTCTAACGTGTCGGCTATGGACAGGATGGCCGTGTCGTCTGCATAGCCGAAGCGACCCCGGGGATTGCCCAGTCGATAGATTGGCTCAGTGTAGAGCAGAAAGAGAATCGGCGATACCGGCGACCCCTGAGGGAGGCCGCACTGTAGGGGAGAAGAGGGCGTGACGGTGTCTTGGTACCTGACACGCGCAGACCGGCCGCTCATGAAGGAGCCAGCCCAGCGAGCCAAATGGTTAGGCCAGCCCTGTTCGCGAAGACGCAGGACGAGCCTATGCACATGACCTATCGAAAGCCCTGGATATCCATTGTGACTAGAGTCGCCACTTTCTTGCTCGCAAACGCTTCTTCGATGTCATGTATCAGGGCTGTCACCAGGTCTGTTGCCGACCTCTTGGGCAACGCCCCCGTTTGCTGTGGGTGAAGGACGCTGAAGTGCACCGTTGCCCAGGCCAGACGGCGTGCGATCAGCCGCTCGAGTCCCTTGCCGAGACAAGAGAGCAGTGAGTTGGTCGCCATGCTCGTGGTTCTGTGAGGTCTCTGCGCCCCGGTTTTGCGATCATGACCACCTCCGCTTCCTTGAAATTTTGGATGATGCCTGTTGCAAGGCATCTTGCGAAGAGACGGCGGATGTGTGTCCCGATGATATGCCATACTGTCTCGAGAAGTTTGACTGTGATGTTGTCCGATCCCGGGGACGTGTTGCCTGTGCTCAGGGTTGCATACTGCGCCTCTTCCATGGAGATCTCTGAAGGGAACGGTATCGGTCTACGAGGAGTGACAGGCGTCCAAGGGTTTGCAATGTCGTCCTCTGCAGTTCTTCTTCTAACGTAGCCTGTCGGAGTGCATTGGCTTTGTCTATCTGGGTCTCATAGACAACATTGTCGACTTGTAGCGGTGGAGGCTGAAAGGCTCCAGGGGATTTCAGCACCGGACAGCTTGAAAAGCGCTGCTGCTGGAGAAGCTATCGATGAGGTTCCGCCAATACTTCCTTTTAGCACGACGAACTACACGGTGAAAGTCTCGCTTGGCCATCTGGACATCTTGGTTGAAGCCCAGAGGGTAGCTACGTCTGATGGCTCGAAAAGTAGCCGCGGCGTCGGCGCACTCCTCCGTCCACCAGGGAGCTGGACGTCCACCTTTGCGTGCAGGCCGGCCAGATGCTTTTGCTGCTGATGTTAGTAGATTTACGAGTGCCAACGTAAGCTCGTCTAGTTCCGCAGGGGTCGAGTGTGTCAGGGGGATTTCCGTGGTTCCAAGTTCTACGATCTCACAATCCGTTTGGCTCGTCTTCCGTCGTCACTCGGATCTTGGCCGGCTGCATCGGAGTCGATCTAATATCAGGGAAGGTCAAGCTGAGTGTGAAATGGTCGGAGCTAGTGGCGAGGTGGTCCTCGAAAGTTTCGGCCAGCGGCAGGTTGGTGAATGCAAGATCGATTGTGTTGCCGTGCGGATTTGTGTATGTCTAGAGTATTGAGAAGGTTGAGGTCGTTCTCTGACGTCCAGTCTGCAATTTCTTGGCCGCGATTCGTAGCTTGGCCCGTCTGCCAACTATGGTGTCTGGATTAAATCGCCAGCGACGAGGCAGCGCTCCGGCACAGGCCATCGAAGTAGCGTGTTCAAGGCTCCTTCTCGTCGTTCTGCGATAAAGTTGGCTATCGTCATGCCGTTGACTGTGATCCAAAGAATGTCACGTGTCTCAAAGGGGCGAATCTGGTCAGCCAGAAGTCTTGGGTCTCGTCGAACATATGTCATCACTCTAGGCCGAGTGTCGTTGCTGTTCCACATGTCGACTGGCGTGAACGTGTCGACGCGATGTTCTTGGTTAGGCAGCGGGCTTTAGTATGAGCTGTCCACGGCTCCTGCAGGAGTACAATGTCATATCGTTCTGAGTCGGCTAGCGCCAGGGCGCAGTCGTGGGCCGGAGGGATCTTGCCGACGTTGGCCTGGAAGCCTTGAGAGGCTTCTTGTCGTTCTTTCGTGTCTGCGAGTACCTATTCCTGGTCATAGTCATGAGTACGGCTTGTCAGAATTATACGACGCTTCTTCTTCGGTGAGCTTAGTCCATGGTGTTCAGGCTCCTTCCTCTGCTTCGTAGGTAGCCCGGGGAGCTGTGGCCACCATGATGCACGAGGGTGCTCCCGATGCAGCTGGACTCGGAGCGTGAGCGTCTGGCTGTTCATCTAGTCCGATGTCGCCCCTTCGCAGTTCAGACGCTCCTTGTTGGGATTCCATATGCGTCTCTAGCTGTGTTTCTGAATATCGTTGTCGGTATGTTTCCGCGCCCACCATTCGGACATGTTCTCGTTGTTCTTTGGTAAGCCGGCGAAGGACGCCGCGCACTTTCTTCGGCCGAGCTGGGCACTTACGAAGGCTGGCGTCGTGGGGCCCTAAGCAATTGACGCACTGTTCTGGTGCAGCACAGCCGTCTGCGATATGGTCAGTCTTGCCACAGCGTCGGCAGACTGGCTGTCTACGGCAGTTGCGGGCAAAGTGGTAGTCCCCCGTTTCGCACTGTTTAGGTTGGACGGTTTTGTCTATGAGTCTGGCTGCACGGCTGCCAAAGAGGGACCAGAATCTCTTGGTGGGCTTGAGAAAGGACACAAGTAGAGTCTTGGTCAAGGGATTATCCGAGAATTGTCTCCCAGTACGTATATCAACGGGCTTGAGCCCTGTCTGGATTTCTATCTCATCGCTGACAACGCTGTCACTATCCACCTCATTGCCGCGAAAGTCGGTCAGTCTTCTGGGAAAGTGTGAGACCACATAAGTGTGCCATTCCTTGTTCGTTTCTACTGCCATAGCTCCCAGCTCAGCCGCCCACTCGGCCCGCTTCTCTACGGAGAAAGTCGCGCGTTTCGAGGTCGGCAGCCAGGATGGCCCATCCTGATCTGACTTCAAACACCTGTCGAATCTTGTCTGAGACGGCGCCGAGTTTTTCCCGGATCAGGGTCCGGATTGCGTAGCCACTGTGGGCCCTGGCCGGAGCTCCGGCTTCTAGACGGATGAAGACACGGAGGTCTTGTCGGGGTGGAGCGATGGTCGATTGTTGCC